>NC_142339.1:25823846-26124520 GCF_054954075.1 Amborella trichopoda
TTTCTTAGCCTTTAAAGGTCACAAACCCCAACAATTATTGCTCATTGTGCGACAAAAATTGATGTTTTGAGATCTAATTTTGACATTCTTTCATCCTCTCTCCTCTTTATGGTTCAAGTCTTAATCGCGCTCATCAAAAGTCATGATGCTCTATAATTTTGTTTCGAAGTAAGTTAACGTGGAAAAAGATGTAGGTTCTTTTAGAAGATGGTAGAGTGTTTTTTGGGAATTTCAAATAAGTGGGGGAGATAAATGGGCATTTTGATTATTAACTGAAGTGACCATACACTACATGAAACTATTCATTAATAAGTAACAAACAAAATAGTATTTAAGCGCTATTTATTATCTAAAAGTGCAACATTACACAGAACTTGTTTGCAGAACCAATACTGCACGTTTTAGTGCTACCATGTGATTGGTATATTGTGACTCAACATGTAGTTTACATGATCTCTACACTTATCTTCTTAAATATGGGACAAGAAAACCTTTATTAATATCACATAATTAATAAGCTTTGGGGCATTGGTTTCTCCCCCTATTTTGGGGGTTACAAGTTGAGTTAGTAACTTGTAACCAATGCCCCAAACATTACACATAGCGTCTTGCCATCTTGGCCATGATGAAGCCCATGAAAAAGATGTGGAAAGTGTTGGAGTTATGTTCAAGGCCTTAACTCCATTGTTTCAAGATAATTCCTGGTCAAAGTGGGAGTATACCAGAATGGTGCACTTACTGGACTTTCGTGAATTGGGATCAAGGAAGTCGAAATACCTCGTGTCATGAGGCAAGACCGAAGGGCCTTATTCACAATTGAGAGGTTTGAGGGGCTCCTCTAGTCAGGGTCGGTATGAGACTGCCTCATGAGTGTGTGAGCCAAGACATGAGAGATAGGATTGGAGAATCCGATTTGATAGAGCATAAGTGTGAGATTAAGCCCTGTGTGAGTAGACTAGGCTTTGAGAGGACTTGGGCTAAATCCTTGAGAATTCGGTTTACTCACGGCATGTGCATAGGACAATTGGAAATGGGAAGTTGCTCTGATAAAGTTGATCCGCTTAATCAAAGCTATGCACATTTGTTAGAGAGAGGACCCTCGCATCCACATGAGTGCATGTCCTTGGGGTTGCACCCGTAATCCACTGAACATCCGAAAACCAAAGCCACCTATTGGGTCATCTTTAATAAACAAAGCATGTCTCCCTGCTTGAGACTGTGGGACATAGGTATGTTGGCTTAACTTGATAAAGTGGCCAAAGGTTTCGAAGCTAGCCAAGTGGAGTACAATACAACTCTACCTTCTGAAAGATCATAATCTCCCTATTTGGATTTTTTACTGGATGCCAAACTGAGTGAATTTGTTAGAGAATTTTTTAAAAATGATTTACAATGAATTTTGATAATTTTGTGAAATTTTATTTTGTTTAAAAATGGTTTTAGAAATTTGTTTGCACTTTATTCCACCTAAGGACATCCCACACATGTGGGGTGTTGCACTCAAATGGCCCATGTGTGTGACCTTGCCACATGCAAGCCCCACAGGCCGCCATGTCACTTCCACGTGGAGGGGACATGGACAAGTGCCCTTGGGGCGTTGGCCCCTTGTATGAAAGTTCAACATATTTTGTATACGTGTGATATAAAAATTAGCGTTTTTGTTCATATGTGTGAGTCTTGGAAATTTATTTTTAAAATACTCTATATTTTCTAGAAATCTCCAACGTATGGTTTTTGATGGTCAAAGATACTTTATGTGTGTGTGGGATTTCTATTGGCTTAATGATAAGGCTTATGACATATTATGAACACTATGATACTATTTATAAGATATTGTCTCCAAATGAAAGTAAGTATTCATTAAGAGAGAATATGATTTTTGAAAATATTTTAGAGAGAAGGTAGTGGGATGCCCCACACATGGTGTTTTTGAAATCAATGGACAAGATCAAATTTTGATAAAATCAATGGTAAAAAAGTGAGCATCCAAAATTACGGTTTTTAATGACAACGAGCACATGGGAAATTTGAAAGCATTTTAGGCATTTGGTGATCATGGTGATTAAATCTCACCCATCATATGATATCCATGGATGGTGATGAGCAAGGCTAGGATCAATGTCTCTCTCATTGGATAACTTGTTTGATCGATTCAATCTAGGGTTAAGACCACACTTGAACCACCTAAAGCTCCTTAAATCTAACTGCTCTCAGTATTATTCAACACACTTGAGAGTTGGAAGAGAGTTTAAGAAAGTGGCATGCCCCTCCCATGGAATGCTTCATTCCTTCCATCATTTCATGAGAGAATAGTTCTTTAAAGAAGAGGGAATACTGCTCCATAAAGAACTCCTTGCATGCAACCCTTAGCTTATTCCCTCTTCACTTTGGCTTCACTTGTCCATCATCTAGGGGATCAAACCTTGCTGTAAAGTCTTCCAAAATAGTAAGGTTCATGTGTACATTTAATCCATTTCCTTGAGTTCTCTTTCATGTCTTAAAGTTAGGATGTGTAGGGTTGCATACCTAGCCTTTTAAAGTAGTTTTAAGCATATTGTCTGCAACATCTAGTGAGTGTTTCCTTGCTAATTTTTCTGCGATGTTTAAGCATAATAGTGAGCATTACCCTTTGAAGCCCTCTTCATACCATGCCACTTGGAGCACCCATTAGTACATTCTCTTACATTAACATCTAAGTTTCACTCTCTATCTCCCACGTTCATTTTTCACTTGGTATTTCTCCCACACATGGTTCACTTGTAGGTCCTTTCTTTTGAGTTTGATTCATAGAGTAATTTGCATCTTGGTGTGATATGATTTAGTTGATGCACTCTTTCCATCTAGATTGAATCTAAGTCTCATTATCTTACAATATCAGAGAGAAACTTATACCAAGTGTTGTATTTAAGTTCATGGGCATCTTGGCAATTTGAGAAAATTTCAACAGCTTCCCATGCCATTAGACTAGTTGCATATGTTTCTTTTTTAGATTGATTTCATATGAGTGCTTTCATTTTAAGTATTTGTGTGGATTCATGAGCAATATGCATATGGATGATTTGTGAGTCAAGAGAGATTTCATTGTAAGTAATCCTTGTAATTTTTGGACATATTGTATTTGAGGATTAAGGGCCTTGGAGCCATCTATTCAGCTGTAAATGTATGAACAATGTGTATTATAAGATGTATTGAATAAAATTTTGTTTTCCTATACCTTGGACTCGTCCTCTCTTTGTTGCAAAACAGAGAAACCCTTGAAAATGGGCCTTTTGAACTAGATGAACATAGACCGTCCATTCCATGGGTGGATATAAGCCCTTTCTTAAATCAATATCATTTTCCCTTTTTAAATTGTTTATATGATGATGATATGCAAAGTTTGGGGTAAACAAATTCCTTAACCCCCTGAGGGTCTTGATTTAACACCATTGTTTTTTTTTTGGAGAATGGATAACTTGTATTCACTCTATTTCCTCTCTTAGAGAGAGAGAGAGGGAAAAAAATAGAAGAAACAAAAGAAAAAACTATCATCTTCCAGTTTTTTTTTCCAATTGTTTTTTTCATGGTCTTCTTTTTTGGGATAATGAGCATGTGTGTGCCAAATCTGGGGCAACGAATGCCCCCAAGACCTCAACAATGAGGGAAGGCAGAAAATGTTGAGGTCTGCCCTTGGGCAGACCAAGTGTTTTTCTTAAGCAATGTGTATGTTTTTATTTACTCTATGTGATTTTACTTTATCGGATCCGTTTTGGGAAGAGCTTATATTGTATCTGATTTCATGGGAAGTGGGAACTAGGAGCTTATACTATGTACTAATAGTCTAATATAACTATTGAGGATAAGTATATCACATATAATTGTGTGGGAAGACATGGTAGAAAGACAAATCTGTTTACTGTCATCAGTTGATGAAATATGACACGAGTTTCCACGATATGGGAAGGTTGCTGCAGCAGTGACTCAACCTAATCCTCTTCGCCTCTGTTGGTTCTATGCAGTGGCTGATGTGGTTCTTCCTTGGGTTTCTACAAGTTTCCTTAGTTCTTCCTTGCTTGTATTAATTGCTGGTATATCATCTCACATTTTGCAGGGAAGCTATTCACCAGGATGTATTGGTTCTGGGCGATCAATCTATAACATGTTTCTTCTCAAACACATTGTATTTCCTGTGATTCTTCTCAAGCACATTGTTTTAGCACATGTTACCCAAACATTCATTAGTCTGCTCCCTTTTGAAACATGTCTTTGCCAGAAATATGGTGCTTATCTGATCATTTAGCATGGAAATCCGATTTGAATGGCTTTAGAGTAGAACATTTATTTGACATGTTGACGTTTAGCCGTCTTGCTTTTGCATCATTATCCTGAAGAGAACTTGGAAAGGATGGGTTATAGCACGAGCAAAATTTTAGCTTAGGACATTTCAGTACTAGGTATTTGTCTCTTTTTGCTGGTTATTCAGAGCAAGCAACTTACTTTAAACATTTGAGTTACCTATCTAGGTTAGCATCCTTCTAGCAATATTGTGGTTTTGTGTTTTGTAGAGATTGCATTTGCTTTCTCTAGAGATCACATTTTTCTCAACTCTGCATGATCAGTTTCTCATTCCCTTGGGAATGCATCGCGCACAGACATTATTATATTTGCCTGCAGCCAGAATGATGGGTTCTCATACAGACAATATGGTTTCTTTCATCAGATTATATGGCAACATTGCGTTTTGAACTAGGTCTCTTTTATCTAACAATTCCCGAAATATGTTCAACAGGAGTGATGATATGCAGGCCATACAATACACAGGCACGCATCCTCCATCCATACCTAAGACAGTGGTTCATCTCTGCTGTTCATCTTGGAGTGAATGATGGATACACTCCCCTTGTAATTTAGAGCATCCCCTCATTGTATGTGTTATATGCGTTTCTCATGTTATCTGAGAACATGTAATACAGCAAAAAAATACAAGGGGTGAACATTCCTGTAACATAAGGAGAGCAACACAATAATTTTTAATTTTTTTTTTCTCCTGTTTTTGGGAATCACTTTCCTTTTAACTCTCGAGTCTCGATACAAGTTTCCCATTGCTTTGTGGCCGGGTGTATTGAGAAACAAGCAACTAGAAGTACAAGACATTCACCAGATCACGGGCCTCATGTTTGAAGGGAAATCCCCTTTAAGACAGGATATTGGTGAGGCAGCGCTATGCGACGAAGTCTACCTTTGAATATGAAAATAAGAAGTGAATATTGCTATTTGTTGGAGAGGAAATTTAAAATGCCAATGCTTTGTTTTGACCAGTAATCAGATAGATAAAAACCTAATCTAAAATGACTAACATAAGATCGCTCAACATGATTTGTTCAATGGTTCATCAAGATGAGCCTGCTTTCAGTAGAAGAGGATGAAGAAATTTCAAATGCTATGATTACATAGCTTGCCCAAATCAATTCGGCTTTTAAAGTGGTGAATCCCAGTCTAAGCGTGGCAAAGGGGTAGGCCTGGGTCAGGGCAGCTTTGGCCATACTGGCCTGGACCTGAGTTGGGCTGGGCTAAAAACAAATAAAAAAAAATTAATAAAAAAAACCAAGTGAAAAAGAAAGCCGGGCTGGCCAATAACCAGCCCGTCGCACAAGAAAGAAAAAAAAGAAAGGCATGGTTAGTTTAAGAATTAGTTGTACTCTAGAAGCACCAAAGCGTACAGTAATTCCATAAAGAAAACGTAGGAGAAAAGTCATTGCCCTAGACAAAAGGAACATGCCTATTTGAAGATTAGGTTAATAACAAAACATTGTTTATAAGATTTTAATAACTTGTACAAGTGGAGCATTGGACACATGGATGGATTGTTTATTAGAGTAGAAAGTGGTATTTTTTTGAATGTTGAATGGTGGTCCTGTGGTCATTGTCGTGTAAGAAGGGAGGAAAGTAAGAGTAGGGGCCAAACCTCGTGCAACTGCCCCGAAAACGGCCGAAATGGCCAGCCGTTATAATTAATATATTTTATCTACATTATATAAACATAAAAGGGAAAAATGTTATATAAGGTTGCAACCTTAAAATTAAAGGTGCATTTCAAAAATTCTTCATAAAACGTTGCTTGGATATTGAAAAACCGTTTAATTGATCATCTCAAATAGAGGTGTATGAATATAAAAGGACAAAAAAGATTTGGAGTTTGCAAAATAGTGTATCTTTGAACATATTATCTGGATTGTCTATTTTCAAAATTTTCATATGTTTATAGACCTATTTGATTTGAACTATTTTTAGAGTTTAAAATTTTATAATTAGAGATGAAAATAGATTCTTAAGTCACCTTAAGAATTTTTTATGTCAAAATTACAGTTACGATAAAATTTAGAGGTGCACTTTAATGGGTTGTTTAAGGTTGCAACCTTTTGCAAACCACACCCAAGCATAATATATATATATATATATACAAACCACACCCAAGCATAATATATTTATATATATGTATTTATTTATTGGCAAGAAATCCATGTATGGTATCAAAATCATAAAAGCCAAAAAGTACATCTTAAAAACCCATCCAAGATATTGAAAAATCCTCTAGTTCGTAATCTTGACTTCCAGATATATGAACATTGAAGAAAAAAATATTAGTTTTAAAGCAGTACATCTTGTAACTTATTGTGGGGACCCTTAATTTTCAAGATTTTTGAAAGTTGATATATTTATTCAATCTATGCTATTTATAAAGCTTTTAACTTTATAATTACAAGTGGAAATAGATTTTCAGGCCATCATAAAGTTTGCCGCACCAAAATTTTATTTTCTAGTAAGATTTAGAAGGGCCCCTTCGATTATTTGAGGTGGATGCCTCGTATAAGCCACACCCATTATATCGTAGTGAGATTTGGGTCTATTTGGATGTACTCGTTATCATTGATAATTAAAGTTGTGTGCGATCAACTTATACGCAATTTTACCCACGGACTTTTTGAAAATAAATTTTACTTCATTCATAATAATTTGTAAAAGGTCACGTGTTTATCACCAAAGACCTTTAAGATATTCTGATGTCGTGAGGACATGAAATACAAGTCTTCATCCATCGAATGGCGTATGAAGTTAACTTGCCCAAAAAAGGAATGCAGTATGGAGATACGGGCAAAGTGGGAATACATGCATGTCCGACCATCGTAGGCCCTACCCGTGTCACCTCTAATCATTTTTTTTGAGAAAATATATCAAATTATTTATAAAAAAGATAATAAATTTCACGTTTTATCTATATTTTTTAATCTAATTTTAAAATTCCTGTAAAAAAAAAAAAAAAAATGTAATTTTAAATTACAAGTGTTCAAATGAAAATGATATGGATAGACTAACTAACATGTTTTTTTTTGGAGCAGGAAGGCCTCTACTTATTTTTCATTAATAAGTAAAAAATAAAAAGTTCATCAATCAATTATTTTACAAATTTAGAGCTGGGCACCAGTATCAAATCATGAATTAAAAGAAAAAAAATAAAATCTGATGGACGAAAATACTACCAAATGGCAGCTTTTAGATGTGATATAATTTCTTTGGAAGAATATTAACTACCATATTAACCTCACAAAAATATTAACTATCATATTAACCTCACAAAACTAGAGAGAGAAATAAAAAAAATATAGGAGATAAACTATCTACAATTAGATACGTAAACAATTTATTGCAATCGTATATAACCTTCGTAGAAGTGAGAAGCGTTTATAAATAATATTAACAAAAAAATACTGGGTCACTTCTCATAAATTAAAAAAAAAAAAAACAAATCGAAAGTCACTTTCGAATAGGGTAGCACTCTTGCCATCTTGTGCGTCCGTTTGGAAAAGGAACAATAAAGTTGGATGGTGCACATGTGTTGAGGGCGAAATGGCCGAAACCATAAATTGTAAGCAGTTTCCTCGACGAGAGCAAGACGACGAAGGGACCCCCACCCCAACCTTTTATTCGTATGGAAGTCGGCGGAGAGAGAGAGAGAGAGAGAAAGGTATTAAAAGGCGGCTCCTGCCACCAGCTCCCCCAGTCAATGTTCTCCGTTCGTTCTGCCCTCCTTCCAAATGACAATAACATCTCATCCTTTTATGAAATGACACCTCTAGCAAACACACGGTTAACCTTTTTTTCTTCTTCCAAGAGGAAGGCCTTGTCATTTCGGTAAATGAGGTGGGTATTTCAGTAAGTTTGACACAAATGGGAACGCTATAAACTAGCGACTTCATTGGAAAGAGATTCACGAGAGAGAGAGACAGAGATTGGATTTGTGTAGAAGCAGGCAAGGCAGATAGAGGGAGGAAAGGCAGAGAGGGAGGAAAGGCAGAGAGCGAGAGAGAGAGAGGGGGAGGAAAGGCAGAGAGAAAGAGAGAGAGATCAGATTTGTGTAGAAGCAGCAGGAAAGGCGAGGGAGAGAGAGAGAGAGAGAGTGAGATGGAAGTTGTTGCAGTTCGATCTCCGCCTCGAGGCATTGCGGGTGAGTTCCAGTTTGAGAGCGGGTGCTCGACGCCATACGCGAGCGCCCCATCGAGCCCAGGGCGCATGGGCAGCTTCTTCTACTTCAGCGCACCCACCAGCCCTTCCTCTGCTACTTCAATTTTCTCTGAATTTCATGGCGATACACCCTCCGCCACCGCCAATGTCCCCTTCGTTTGGGAGCAAAAGCCTGGAATCCCCAAAAACGAAGACAAACTTGACGACGAATCGTTGCAACAGATGGACAACGCTTTCGAGTTTGATTTCAGCGGTCGCTTCCCTAATGATCCAGCTGCTTCTCTGCCACTTTCTCAAAAGGAACCTCCCTCTGAGACCATGTCCACTGCTGATGAGCTGTTTCATGAGGGCAAAATCAGGCCGCTGAAGCCGCCTCCTCGCCTTGATGAGTTCAGCTTCAACACCGCCTCTTCCTCTCCGCACTCTCCTCGGTCGCCTAGGTCCCCGATCGCTCATGGCCGCAAACTTATCAGAGAAGCACTTTCTGGGTTCAATTCCAGATCCAAGGATTTCGACCCATTTGCCGCTGCTCTCGAACGAGCCACCAAGGGAGAGGAGAGAGGAAGGAGTGCCAGAAATTCGTCAAGGAGGACGAGGTCTCTCTCGCCGCTCCGAATTTTCAATTGGGAAGAGCCTCATGTTTCCTCCTCCAAGCCAGCAACACCAAAGCCAGGAACAGCAACTCCTTCTCCTAAAACCACCACCACTGCTTCTTCTTCTTTTTCCTGGATGGGGTCCAAGAAGTGGAAGTTGAAGGATTTCCTTCTGTTTAGGAGTGCATCAGAGGGGAGGGCGCAGGAGAAGGACCCCTTGAGGAAGTACAGAGTTTTGGAGAAGAAAGTTGTTGAAGACCCAATCAACTCTAGTTTCAGGTCCACGGACAGCGGAGGCGGTAGCTCTCGCAGGGGCGGCGGCGGGGTTTCGCCTCATGCGCTTCACTATAACGCCAGCAGAGCTTTTTCAGAAGAATTGAGAAAGAAGACATTCCTGCCATACAGGCAGGGCCTTTTTGGTTGTTTGGGCTACAGTCCCACTATCCATGGCCTAGCCCGAGGCTTCAGATGATCCCCTGGATCCATCTCTCCTCTCTCTCCCCATTTCATATTCCTATTCATTTTTGGCACATTCTTATTTGTTTCTGTATCTGTATTGTTGTCTTGGAAACGAAACCCTGATGCAAAATTATTCGTTGCATTTGTAAGTAAAGTTGTAACAAAAGTTGCTTCTCCCCCAGTTAGTAAGAAGAGGAGTGTTTGATGTTTATTTTTCTCCCAATAAATGTTTGACGAGGGGAATGGAAATGGACTAAATTAAAGATTAGGAAATTTTTTTAGCTGTAAAAAATTGTAGTGAAAATTGATCATTCCACTACTTCTCACTGTGTCTTGATCAAATTTATATCCAACCTGATTGATGGAGTTTTTTCGTAAGATCATAACGGATGGAGGACATCCGGTTTAGCAGGCAACAGACTCAGGAGCAGTCAAGTGTTGCTTTAAATGATGTCCCATCTTTATTGGCTTTTCCATTTTGAATTCGAAAAAGGTCGGGAGTGAAATGCGGATGGAATGGCGGTAAAATTAAATCATTACGATTTGTAGACAGGGAGGACCACCGTCATGATGACTCCTGACAATTATTGGAAGGGATGGTGTTTTAAAATCTGGTGATTTTTAATCTCGATCATCCATCTGGATGAGCAATCAACAACCCGTTTCTCTCCCAAATTTCCCCCCCCCCCACCTATTTTTTTATATTTTTTTTCTTTTCCTAACTTTACTTGGTGTTTTCTTGGGTCGTCCATAAATTCCCACATCATAAACCCCTATATTACATTTTCTTTTTTTTTTTAATTATCTTTTAGCATTTTTTGGGCTATGACTCCCAACAATCTAACGTGGATTTAAGGGGTGATGATCCAACAATGTAACATGGATCTAAGGGGTGAACGATCCACTCCATTTATTTGGGTTTTAAAACATTGAGAAGGAACTGCCACTCAGGGGAGGAAAGTTTTGGTCAAATAAGTTGTACAACATAATTTATAGTTTAATTATACATTGAGATCATTTATAGTTTAATTATACAAGGTGGTCACAATTATTCTTGACCACTAGATATAAAATTGAATACCTGTATTTATTTCATTGACCAAGAGAAATTTCCAAAAGATAGTTTCTCGAACTTTGTGGCATACCCAAGCTATTAGATTTCATATAAGATGATTGCAAGTAATTGTGATTTCTTTGTATGAAAGGTACATGGTCTATAGCATACAATCCCTTATATTAATACTTCCAATTTAAGCCAAACATGCTAGAATTCATTTTCGGTTGGTCCTAACACTACATTCCTCTTATGAGGGGCATCATTTTCAATCTAGAGGGTATTTCGAGATGATTTCAACATAAAACTTTAAGTAAACATGTAGATATTTCAAATGGAAGTGGTTTGAAAGAAATTGGATTCTATTTGATTATTCAAAAGCTCAAAACAACATAAGCAACCGTTTTGAAATTTACTAAAACCTGCTAACTGTGACGTGTTTTCACAATTTGAATCATAGCTCCCCAATTATACAAAATTTTGACTGGATTTAAACATCAAAATCATAGTAGACACATACATATTTCCAATTTGGTATCATTTGGATGTCATTTTATAGGTCAACAGAGTGCTACAAAACATGAAACTTCACTGGAATTTCACAGTGTAAACATGGCATGTCTCAAATAACAATCAATTACGCCCAAATTAGGTTAGACATTAATATGAAACTTTTTACATCTTATACTAGATGCATATGAGCACCAATTCACAACTTTTCATGATCAACAATAGTAATTTCAGTACTCATTTTATTATAGAATTGGTGGCCTAATTTCCTGAAAAGCAGAGCATATGTACACCCTTTTCTTTTCACAATTCATAGAAATACATGCTTAAATCTCATGCTTTCATGCTTAAGAATCATGCTTTCATAACGAACGGCCTTCAAGGTGTAACGGTACTTTCATAATCCCTCAAATAGTCCACCTCCGCTTCACTCTAAGTCTCCCACAAGGCTCAAAGGGGGTGGAGTTTGGTATTTCAAGAGGGAAGAGTCGGTTCAAAATGTGAGGCAAAAGGGAGAGAAGCGGCTTTTAAACTCTCTCTTATGGGAGGTGGCATCTTGGGCTTGCCAAGTGGCAGCCTTAGTGTCATGCAGCTTGACAAGTGGTAGGGTGGAAACCATGGGCCATGCACAGGGTCAGCTGTGTTGTGCACTCTGCCGTGCAGTTCTCTTTCTTCTTCTCTCTGATTTTACCAACGCATGCATTCCTCCACATGTGTCTCTCTTCTTACCACCGCGTGCACTCCACCGTGCGTGCGTATCTCTCTTCTTACTGCCACCACACTTCTAGTGTATCTCTCTCTTCTTATCGCCGCGCCACTCCGTCGCTCGCACATCTCTCTTCTCCTCTCTTCTTACCGCCGCACGTACTCCGCCACATGCATCTCTCTCTTCTTTTCTCTTTTTACTGCTGCGCGCGCTCCACGGCCGCACGCTCCACAGCCGCTTGCTCTTCTCTCCTTCGTCCCTCCTTATCTTGCTGTGCACTCTATCTGGCAGGAAAATTCTAGGTCGTTACACCTTCTCTCTCTCTCTCTCTCCCTATGCACCAAAAAAAAAAAGGGGGCACGCCCCACTCATGGCCTCTTGGATCTCTCTCTCCCATCTTGTGGTATTATGAGTAAGGGTTGGGGTGCAGTTAAGGAGATGTCATCTCTTTCAATTACGTTATCAAGGGGTTCACTTATGTTTGAGATTGGTGATTGAAAAGGGGTTCATATTCCATTGCTTTGCTTGGTTTAAATTTGCTTTTCAGATTGATATTGAAGGTTGACCATTGATCTCAAGCCATCGGAAGGTGGTGACTCAGTGTGGGGTGTAAGAAGTCCGGTTGAGGTAATCTCCAGTATTTTATTTTGTTTATTGGATATTTATTTATTATGTGTCTTATTCCCTAGTATATGTTGTGTCTTTCTTTGTTATTGAAAGAAAGGTTTTGAATGGCTTCAAGTTCTTGAGATCCTAGTTGTATTCTTATTTATTTATTTTTTTGAAGTTATTTTATTATAAAAGGACTACTTGTAAGTGATCTAAGATGAGAAGAAAAAGAAAAAGAATTGAAAAAGAAAAAAAAAAAGAATAAATACTCCGGCTAGATCACACGAGTCCTTCTTTCATTGATATCAGAGCAAGCTTATGCCCTATTTCTTTTATTTCACCATGTTTTGTGAGTTGGGAATAAGATATAAAAAAACTTAATGACTTTTGTGGTCAAGTGATATACCTCGAGAAGAATTATTAGAATATTCAAACACCGAAAAGACACTCTACATAATGACTATTCTATGTTATTTTGGAGCAGTAATATGAAGAAGATAATAATATATTTTTTTCTTTCATACTTCAATGAATTATGTGTTTTTGAGATTATGATTTACTTGAAAAATTTCAATGGGAGATCTTGGGGGAATTGAGAGTTATGGATTCATCAATGAATGGTGTTAGTTCTGAACCTACAAAATCCATGAACTGTCTATTAAGTTTTGTGAAACTTTCCACCGATCATATGATTTTATTTTTAGCTAAAATTTGACTGTAACTCATTAAATTGAGTCTATTTTAAAGAACAAAAAAATAGTTTCACCAAGAAATTCCTTGTGGTTTGAAAGATATGGTCAATTTATTGAAAGGTGCACAAATGCTATTTTCTACAACGAAAATTGTTTCAATGACTTGGAAGTCATGATTTTATTTTCATTTTTAACAAAATGTTTTATGGCCTACACTAAGTTTTTAGACTTCCATTCAGAGTTTAAAAATATTCATGGAAAGTAAGGAACAAAAATTTTGGATTGAAGAAAGGTCATCCTGAATTTTCTGTAGTTTGGTGTGTATTCATTGAGATGTGAATAACTATATTTATCAAGGACAAGGTTTTAAAAATTGATGATCAAATCTGGAATCGGGCGATTTAGATTGAGAATTGGCCAAACCGTCCCAAATTTATGTATAAAACAGGATCCAGACGAATTGATACAGTAAAAAAAAATGAAAAAATGGTTTGATAGGGCTGCAGCCCTATAGTAAAGCCTCCCCTCATAACACAAAAAATTGTAATTCAAACATTAAAAGACCTTTAAATCAATAATCTCACTACATTTGACGATGAGGGACAATCTCCCATTTTAACTTGTTACCTTATATGGGCATGTGAGGGAGAGCGTAATCCTAAGGTCAAGAGTTCAAACCTCTCTAATCCGAACGTCATTTATTTACCCAAAAAAAAAAAAAATTGAGCATGCACAAACTAATTAAATGACATGTAATTAAAAACTTAGAGTGCATGCAAATTAATTAAATGACATGCAATTAAATTTCTTAATTAGATGACCCACAATTAAATTTGTTAGCATATGGTACGCTAATTAAATTTATCAGCATATGGTACACTAATTAAATTCGTTACCATATAGCACACAAATTAATTAAATGACTAATATAGAAATTATATGTCAGGTTTTGTTACCATATTATTATTATTTTTGACGATCTGGGTCACCTATTTGTTTTTTAAAATATGAGATATTTTAAGAGAGAAAAATAACACTAGCTTATACCACGTTAGAATCTATTTTTCAGGTTGCTTTATCAATTATCCCATATTTGAATTTATTTATTTATTTTTCTAATTTTATTAAAATATGATTGCAAATTTATGTTTCTAAATTCTATATTTCTGTCCAGACTAATTAGTATACATTAAATTTATTTATTTGTGAGGGTCATACCCTTGTGTTTTGAATGACTTTTATTATAATATTGTAATTAATAATTATACTAATTACAATGATAACCAAATCTTATATTTTATTTGTTAATTTATTTACATTATATATACAATGTATTATTTTTTGTTATAGATGTAAATTATATTTTTAAATTAGATGATATTATAAGATAAATTTCAAATTTATTCTTATTTATATTGTAAAATTATTATAAAATATTAATTAATAATTCTAATTTCAATGTGTAATATTATAGTTAGTTAAGTTGTGATAATTTTGAACAAGTAAAGAGAATTACTAAATATTTGATGTGATACTAATTTCACTTTATATAGAAAATTATTTTCTTTAATCCTATAATATGAAAGAGTTTTCTAATATTTTTAAATTATTTTGATGTAATTTTATAAAACTATATCATAATTAATAATTATACATATATATAAACATGCAAACAACATCTCAGTATTTACCTATTTTTACAAAATAATGAAAGTACATAATGTGTCACTCCTAAATTCTTTTAGAAACTAAAAGAACACTATTTTTAGAGATTTATAGTGGTTTTTTAAAGATTTTTTGGGACAAAATTTGTCGATTCCGCCAATTTTCTTAAAATAGGGGCATGGGCGTGACCTATTCAAGTCACCGATTTGGGTATTTAAACCTTGATCAAGCCTACTTAATAGAGTGATATGAAACGTGTAAAAATATATTTGTTGCCATTTTGTGTCTACTTTCAAACAAAATAGGTTTGAAAAGTAAACTCCTTGTGGGTGGAGAGAAAAGACAATTTTACTTGATAGTGTTCATCCTGGAATTCTGCAGTATGATTTATTTTGTGACATGAATGTCAATTATTTATTTCTCTGAAGAAAAGTATTATCTGAAATTCACACCATGGTATTATATTTTGGTTTTGAGTTTAGTGTTCAAAAGAAAATTTTTGAAGGAGCAATCCTTTGTGAATTGAGAGAAACGATTATTTTATTGAGAGTTGCACAACCTGATTTTCTGTTGAGAAAAGTGAATTATGACATGAATGTCATTAAATTGATTACTCACTAAATGGTGTAATTTAGGAATGGAATTTAGAAATATTTTGTATTTTTGAGTCTATTTCAACACTCAAAAGGATTCAGAGATAAACTCTTTATGAGTTGAGAGATATCATATTTTTATCATGGGATGCTCATGTTATATTTTGCAGTAAATTGTAAGATGTGACTGGTTGGGGCCTGATTTTTTCCTCACGTGGATGGTGGGAAAAAAATCCTCTCTTAAACAACCATGGAGGGTCCGCGCGCGCTGCACATTTGCGAGTGTGCGCACACGTGCTCTCCTATGTGCAGATAGGAACCAACAAAGAGAGATATTTTACGACAGGGGTGCGTTTAGGCGCCTACCTCATCGTTTGGGGTTTGGAGACATACCCGGGCAGTTCGCCCTCTTAGAATAGTTGCGGTTTGGACACGAACTTTCCTTAGGCTTTAACACATCACTTCGTTCTCTTATGCTGAAAATTGCGATGAAGATTCTTTGGTGCTCATCTATAAAGGTTCACTCAAATGAGGGGATGGCTGGCAAGAGATAGAACAAGAGGAGAAATAGTGACAAGAATCCCCCTATCCACGTAAACGCTATGAGCTCAAGATTTTAGAGTTGCTAAAGAGTTAGAGCCCTCTTGACTGTCGACTTAAGAAGACTCCACCCAAGTGAGTGAGGGAGAGAACATATGTGTTCCTCACGACTCAACTCCACTGTAAGCGATGGTTTGTGCTGGCTCTAAAAGGTATTGAGTCGAGCATATGTTGTATAGTGGATGCTGTGCAGAGCCGCAGGTTTGCTACGTTGACGCTCGAATCACAAAAGGGGAAGGTCGCAGAGAGAGACGGGACTGCGGGTTCCGCGACTCTGAATGCTTCAGCACGACGAGAAAGAGAGAAAGAAAGGGAAAGGGACGGGATCATGTGTTTGTCGTGGGTCTAAATTGCTACGCAGAGCAAGCAAAGAATGGAGAGAGAGAATGGGAAAAAGAGGAGAGAGAGGGCGCTTGAGGTGTGGCCTAACTTAAGAGAAGGAGAGAGAGATAATCATACCGCGTGCTCAGGATGGGTCAGGGGTATTTTCTCTCTCCTTACCTTTGGATCTAAGGGTTAGAAGTAAAAGACAAGTGGACACAAGCTTAATGCTTCGATTTTGTTAATGAATGATCCAACCCTTTTACAATTGACCTGAACTTATTTATATAGAGAACCCACCAAATAGGGGTGGATGCTCAAAACTAAGCCCAATTATAATTAAAATAAATTACAATAAAATCCTGAATTTAAGAACAATGACCAAAATGCCCCTTAAACCTTTTGTGCTAATGATGAAACCATCCATCTCTGAGGGACCTTTCAACATTGTCAGATCTTGGAAGGTTTTTTGGATGTTTGTGATGGTGGTTCAGATGATCCATCATCGTAGTCTTGATGCTTGCTTGATTTTGAAAAGTTTGTTGTCTTTTGATAGTCTTGGGATGGACTTTTCCCGAGTGGTAAAAATCCAGCTAGATCATGAACTTTGGCCATCAAATCAATGCAATGCATGATGCTTTTAGTCTTTATTTTTATTACAAATTAAAAGGGAGACCGCCACAGTCATTTTGCACAAAGTTTTGTCCATTTTGGTTCTTGCTTGAAGTATTTCTGAATTTGAGAGATCGTCAAAAAAAGCTATTCCGGTGATCAGGCGATCTTGCTTTCTTCAACCTTGGAATTTTCTATTATCCGACCTTAGATTATGTGTAAAAGTTGTACCATCTCGTAGCCCTTCGTGATACGGTCTCATCGAAGTTGACTTTGCGATGATCTGATGTACGGATCTAGAGTTATTGCTTCACGAAGTTCGAGAAGTATTTTTCTTCAAAACTATGATTTCCATGGTTTTAGGCTCATGTTCTCACTAGAAAATCTTGGTTTATAGATCACGTCATGACGCGTGCCATATATCAAAATGACTGGGTTGTCGAGACCTAGCTCATGTCCGAATCTGAGCTTATTCCGACTCCAACGAGCGATGTGTGGGCGCTTGGAGATCATCATGAGATGTAACAAATGCAGCCTCCATGATTGGGGACTGGTTCGGTGAGGGCACACTGCAATAGTGTAAAACCTACTCGTTTATTGTAATTTGGGTCCAAAATATTCCTAGAAGGTCCGATTGTGCCCAATTTGGTCCCTGGGGAATTTTCGATGTTCTGGATGCAATGGCAGTGGTCTGGTATTTTTTTGAAGCCCCTAGCATGGGTTGTAGTTATAAGGTCTCTTTTTGGCATGATAGTACTCTTTTCAAGATTGCATAGTTTTAGGCTTATTTTGCAGTGTTCCCTTGGTCTAGTGGTATCTTGGGTATCAGCAGGACCAAGTCATCACTGACTCTCTCCTTATTTGTACCAGGGATGTAAGTACATAAAAAATGACGCATAATAACTTGCCCCAATAGATGCTGCGCTTCAAGAGAATTAAATTGACTGTCGAAGTTCATCTTTCAAATCCTTACTAAGATGTCTTTATTGCCTCTCAACAAATATTTTTCTTCTCAATCATCGACATCAGCACAATCCTTGAGGTGGAGATCATGCTAAGCTTCCTTCTAAAGGGGCGACCGAGTGGACTCTAGCGATTGGGGGCCTTGCTTAAGGTCTTCCTTCCCAATGCTACTGGAATCCTTTTCTTTTCTGGAATAAAGGGGAGGAAGGATAGAAAAAGAGATAAACTGGAGGAGAGAAGATGAATGAAAAAGTCTGACCGAGTGGCTAGGCTGACACGTGGCAAGACTAGCATAACGATTGGTCTGGCGTGGCAACTAGACGGGCATGGTGACTCGGACCAGCACAACGGCTATACTGCTCAACGACAAGATTAGCATGACAGCTGATCTAGCGCAATGGCTAGTTTGACACAGCAGCTAGACGGACAAGGTAACTCAGACCGACACGACGGCTAAACAGCTCAACGATAAGACTGGCATGACGACACAAGGCTCAACCTGCCCCCTAGTCAAGCAAATAAAGAGAGAAGAGATGATGAGGAGATCATGCTCGACAGTGTTCTCTGTTGTACAAGATAGAGAGGAAGGAGAAAGAAAGAAGTGTCACGCTCGGCAGTGTGTGCTGCCGTACAAGACAAGAACGGGAAGAGAAGAAAGGGTCACACTCGGCAGTACTCACTGCCATGTGAGATAGTGGGGAGCAAGAATGGGTCGTGCTTGGCAACGCTCATTGCCGTGCATGACAGAAGACAGAAGGAAGAGAGAGAGAAGAAGATGAGAGAAAAAGAAGGGAGAGAAAGAATAAGATCTTGCTCAACAGTGTACACTGCAGTGCGAGACAGAGAACGAAAAGAAGAGAAGGAAAGAAGAGAGAGGAGAGAGAGAATTGTACTCGATAGTGTACACTGCCATGCGAGACAAAAGAGAGAAAGAAAGAAGAGAGAGAAAGAAGAACGTGTTCCACAGTGTGCGCTGTTATGTGAGACAGAGGAGAGAGAAGAAAGAGGAAAGAAGAAAGAGAAAGAAGAGAGAAAGAAAATCGTGCTCAACAGTGTAAACTATCGTGTGAGATAGAGAAGAGAAAGAAGAAGAGAGAGAAAAAAGAGAGAAGGAAGAGAGAGAAAGAAGTTCGTGCTTGATTGTGTATGCTGCTGTGCGAGACAAAGGAGAGTAAGAAGAAAGAAGAGAGAGAAAGAAGATCACGCTCGACAGTATGCGCTGCTGTACGAGACTGAGGAGAGAAGGAAGAAGGAGAAAGAGAGAGAAGAGAGATAAAGAAGATCGCACTCGGCAATGTATGTTGCCATGCAAGATGGAGGGGAGAAAGAAGAAAGAGAGATAAAAAGAAGAGAGAGAAAGAAGATCGCGCTCGACAGTGTGTGCTATTGTGCAAGACCGAGGAGAGAAAGGAGAAAGAGAGAGAAAGAAGATCACGCTCGATAATATGCGTTGTCGTGCGAGACCGACAAGAGAAAGAAGAAGGAGAAAGAGAGATAAGAGAGTACAAGAAGAGAGAAGAGAGAGAAAGAAGAGAGAAAGAAGGGAGAGAGAAAGAGATGGAAGAGATAAAGAGATAGGAGAGAGAGAAGAGAGAAGGAGAGAGGAGAGAAAGAGAGAGGAGAGAAAGAGAGAGGAGAGAGAAAGAAAGAGAAAGAGAGAGAGGAGAGAGAAAGTTACTTATGGCTACCCATCCAAATTTTCTCTCTCCTCTCTCTCTCTCCAAGCTGTGCCCCAAACCTCAAGCAAGAAGGACTTTTTTTTATTGATGGGAGCTGGCGTTTTACATGTAGATGGTACATTTCTTATATATAAGTGGGACCCAAACATGGGACCCAAACATGGGTGTACAATCAATTTTTAACCTACTTATTGAAATTTAGGCATTAAAAGATTTAAAGAAAATCTAAGAAAATATGTCAAAATGATGATTTTGCCCCTACACCAACAATCTGAGTAAATTTCAAATTAGTACTCGTAATGGCCATTCAATCGTGCGAACTTTCCGTGGTTGATTCAGGGCTTTTTCGGTCACCATCCGGTCGAAAGATTATTGTTTTCTTGATGAGCTCGAGAATACGATCCTTTTGGTACCAATTTCGAGCCATGGATCTGAGTTTCGAACCATGATCATGATGTGGCAAAAACGTGGAAAAACATGCAATCTTAATTTTAAGATTCAACGTGTTTCTCAATGTTTTTTGCTGATTTCTTGATTGTAGCGTGACGAACAAGTTTCCACAATCGTTATGCAAAAAGAACGGCTCGATTTGATGCCTGGATGACCGTTTTCCAAATTGAGAACTTTGGTCGGAGTTTGGATTCCGATGGCCGGAATTGCAGCAACTTCAGACTCATCATGCATCAAATCTAACTGTCCATCACGGGCGAGGTTCGGCTCATATGAAGCCTCTGACCTAGTGCTCGTAATGGGTCTGGTTTGAGGTCGGTCTGATGCGCAACCACTGTAATATGGGAGCTTGATCGGGGAGACGTGTGGCTGGAATTTCCTTGCAACTTTTGGGTTTTTCCGACAAACTTCTCTCTTCAATTTATCCCGGGTCGAGCCATGTCACCATGCGTGCCACATATCAAATCGACGGGGTAGACAAGACAAAATGCTCTCAAATTTTGGGCTCGATCTGACCCGGGATGGAGAAGATATGACCTTGTGAAGTTTTCCCTCAAATTGGTGATGCACAGTTTTCATTAATGGAACATGGTTGGTCGAGGGCGCACCGTAATAATGTACGGCTTACCCATTTTGAGTAATTTGGTCGTAACTTGCTCTAGAAGCGTCCAAAAGAGTCGCAAACTAGGACCTAGGGGTTTTCGACCGTTCTGAACCCAATGGCGATGGTCTAGAGACCATCTGACCCTCTGATAATGGTGTTGTAGTTCAAAACCCATTTCAGCATGATAGAGGCAAGATTTCTTGAAACTGTTTTGACATCTGCGCTGCCTAAAACTCGTCCGATTGCGACGAAATTTGGCAAGTGTTCTTAAGAGACTCTTAGGCATGAATTCACATATTCTTGGGCCATTATGAGACTGTTGGAATTTTCACTTCAGATCAATGCTTATTACCCTGCGGGTTCTGTAGTCTACAGGTGCTTTGGTACCCGTGGTCTTAGACCGCATAGTGCTCTCTCATTATTCGCACTGGGGATACAAGTGATGGAAAATCACCTCAAACATATGGATTTACTACCGAGAAGATTAGTACGGTTGAACCTTTGTTGTTCTAGACGGTTTTGCATATTGTGAAACCAACGGGCATTGACTTACTTATTACATAAGCCTTGCTATACTACCTCAAGATATAGGTATAAGAATGTTGAAAATGTATATGTTATATGTGCAACAATTGAGCCAGAGCCGTTATAGTTCCACGATTCATTTTTAGCTGCTTGGATATTTAGATATACAAATAATCTATCATGAAAGATCTAGATAAACAAATATTCCAGTAGGAGCATTGCTAGTATTTGACAAGCCAACTGGAACAGTAGACTATAATGTTGTTCACATATGGAACCCGAATGTGTGGCACTGGTTGTATGGCTACAGAAGGTAGTAGCTTGATCGAAGAACTCCTTTGAGCCCATGAAGATACAACCCCATGCAATGAGGGTACGCGATGAACTTTTGTGACAACAAGTCCATAATTCACGATGCGACATAAAAGATGGACTACGACCACGTTCAAGATGATATTTGAACAACAAATAGAAAGTGGTTCTGCCTCCATAAATCCTTTTATAAAAGGATTGATGGTAAAAACCATGATTAATGTATTGAGAGAGAATAAGTGAAAATTTCTTGAGAGACATATTGTATTTGGGAGATCTTGAAATTAGATATATATCTATAGAGGTAATGATAACAGACCCTCTAGCAAAGGGGCTTGCACCTAATGATTTTGTGAGACATGAGAGAGAGGGATGAGGATGAGAGAAAGTGAGGAAGAGAGAATGTAAGGCCTTCAAAGGCCAAGTGGGAGATGTTGGGTGTGTGTGGCCATTAAAGGCCTTATAAGTGCTTGTACATGAACTTATTGATATAGTGAAACATGAATTCAGTGGGAGTGAGACCATACTAAGAAAACGAAATGATGTTTGCTGATATCAGACTGTGCTTAACGTGCTACGTCAGTCAGGCTGGGAAAAACCCAAGCTACATGGGCATAAAAAAACAAATCGATAATGGTTATGATGGGTCATCCCTTGATGAGGTCGGAATATACTCGGATGAGTGAGCTAAAGTACTGTGTGACCCTTATGTGTAATGGAGGCCTTTAGAGACGGGCCAAAACCTCATCCGTGTACCTTCACATGACATGCACATTGATAGTTGTTTTTGGGAAAGTAAACTACCTTTTAGGGTGAAGCGTGTACATGTGCGAGAGATAACCCCTATGCATGATCGAGCACTGGATTGCATCAAACTCTCGGTGACCTTGGTTCATCTTTAGGGGAGAACCTAAAATCCATAGACTGGGACTACGATATCTTGCTTATTGGCTAGACTTTGTTGACCCCCTAATGGTCCCCTGCATGGACTCTGGGTCATGGGCAACACTAGGTCGGTTTGAGAAAGTATGTGTAGTCTGTGGTCTATAGTTGAAGGTGGAGTACCCTAATGCATATTTATTCCTAGATCATATGGATCATTTTCCCATCAAAGTATTTAATTATGTTCATTGTTAAATAGCTTTGAGAAAGTGAAAAACTCTATTTAGCTTTCTGGGGAAAGGAGACTTGTCCAAGTGCTACAAGGATTAAAAGAAAGTGGTACCAAGATTTAGACATTCTATAAAACAACCATTTCTGGGACGATGTAGTCTCACATTCTCCATAACAACCAAAAAAATGGGAGAAGATTGTGCACGATTCCTGGGTAAATTTTGCTCAGTTAGACTTTTGAGTTCAAGGAAAATCTCACTAAACCCCTATGAGTATTATTAATGGTGTTGGTATGTTGGTGCATGTGTGGCCATCAGCCTCACACATGCCATATATTTATCTTTGATCAATAATTTTTTAAAATATTATATTTTATACATTATTTATTTATTAACGGGATTTTAAAGAGAAAAAATATTTTTTTAATAATTAGTGGATAACTCTCCTATCTCCTTGATTATGAGGGCTACTTCTAAGATATTTCAAAAAAGAAAGCCGAATGTTGGAAAACGACCTCCTATTATCTCTTTATAAAACTATGTTTTATAAAGATTTATTTGTGTGATATATAGAACAACAACATTGTTATCAAAGTATGGATTTCTTTGTGAGTTCTTCATCTTCTTTTCCCAACATTGCTATCAGAGCTGGGTCTAAGTTTCATGTTCTTCTCTATTCGGTAATATTTTCTTTTGTCTACAAGTTTCCTATAATATTTTTGGTGATCTTTTCTTAGAAGCTCATTTGATGTTCTAATTAGGGTCCCCCCACTTTCTCAAAGGGTCTTTATTTCACATGTGGCTTCTTCAAAATATCTTTCTCTCTCTTCTACCACTTTAGTTTCTACAAGACGATTCTCTCTCCTAGAAAATCATAGTTTCTAAGGGCTTTCTCATAAGCTTGATCCCTTGATAGTTTGCACAATTCTGTATATCTATTTTGTTCTTGTAAATAGGTACCGCAATACTTTTCCTCAATTTGTTTGGCATTTTATTTGTTCTCAACAATTTGGTGAACAGCTTCGTCAGTCAGTTAATGCTAATTTCTCCCATGCACTTCCAAACCTCTATTAGGATACAATATGGTCCTAAAGCCCTTCCTATCTTTTCATTCTTTTCAAATTTTCTTTCACTTCCGACATCTTAATCCTACAAATGTATCTATGACCTTTGTCATCACTTGTACCAACAATCCATTCTACCACTATGTTTCGATTGTGTTTATCATTTAATAATTTTTAAAAATAAACTCTCCACCTTTCGTTGACCTCGTCATCCTTCACCAAGACCCTTTGATCCTCACTGTTAATGCATTTAATATGGTTTAGATCCTTACATTTTTTCTATCTTACTCTTGCTAATTTGAAGATATCTTTTTCGCCTTCTCTTGTTCCTAATTTATTGTATAGATTATCATATCCCTTAAGCATAGCTTTACTTACTATTTGTTTAGCATTTTTCTTAGCATTTTATATTCTTCTATGTTTTGATCGTTTCAATTACACAACCAAGTTTTATAACATGATCGTTTTTCCCTAATGGCCTTCTAAACCTCATCATTCCACTACTAAATTTTCATTTATTACATTATATATATAATATATAAATAACATATATCATATTATATATTTATATTTATATTATTAATACATATTTGTATTAGATATAACTTATATAATATATAAATATCATATATTATATAATATTATATTTTATAATATATATTTATGGGATTGTATATAATGAGACCATTTACCTTTGATACAAGGTAGTCACAATTACTACAACCATCCGATGTGAAATTTGATAGCTTGGATATGTCACAAAGTTCAAGAAAATTTCTTTTGAAGTTTGTGCTTAGTCAATAGAATAATTGCAGCTACCCAATTTCACATCCAATGGTCAAGATTAATGTGACCACCTTGTACCAAAAGGTGATCTCATTCTATATTTCCCTATATTATATAATATTGTATGTTATGTTATAATGTATTACATTATATTATGTTATATATAATACAACTATAAATTAATAATATATGTATAATACATTATATTATATATTATGTTATGTTATTTATATTATATAGTTATATTTATATTGTTAATATATATTTGTTATCAAACACAGGTACCCAAACTTCTGTAACGTTCCTGCAAGTTATTAAACATAGAAACTCAAAACTTCTTTAAACTTCTGAGAAATTAACATTCAACCAGCCATAATGAATAATAATATAGGTGAAATCTTAACCGCTAGAGTTTTCATCGGGTAGTTCAAAATATACATCACTATCTGAATTTTAATATTATTTCTATAAATCATATAAAGATACAATTTTGGATGTATATACTTGACACAATTGCGCACCATATAAAAATATAAAACAAATACTTTCAAAATTTTAAAATGACCAAATTACTCCCATCATTTTTCAAGAATATTTTTGTCATTTTATATTTTCGAAATATTTCTTTTATATTTTTATTTGTACGCCCTATTTTTTTAGTACACATGCCCAAACTTTAATCATAATCAAATTTCTTAAAAAAAAAAGATTAAAATTAAGATAGTGATATATATTTTGAACCACCTAAGGCCTGGCATCTCCTCGTAATGCCAAGCAAACACGTCCTGATTGGCCTTCAAGAATTCAACGTATTCTCTGTTTTCCTGGGACGTCATAGCCGCAGAGATGAAAGTGGGTCTCGGATTGGTTTCACTACCTAGGTTTATTTCCTTCAAATCATCCACCGGGGCCTGTCCGCCGTCTTCTAGAATCTCCGGCACCTCTTCTATTTCCTCGTCGACTATTGACAACTCATCCTCAGGGTGGGAGTGAGTTTTTGAAACCTCAGACGTCAGTTCTACCAGGGGGCCCTCCCGAGTCTCTTCCCGCATCCCGATGTCAGGGGCGGGCTGCCGGGGGGACAAAGTAGATTCTTGTGACACTGTTTTATGCAGTATTTGCTAAAAAGAGGACGACAACTGTGGGGGGCTCAAATGCCCCCACCTAACCATGGTCTTCCTTCTTGCGATATCAAGTCGATGTGGCCTCGATCATGGCAAATGGGGCCAACATTTCCTTGTCGTTGTTTAGACCTTGGTTGCTGGTCGTCTCATACTTAATCTTTTTCATAATACGATGGCCTTCGGGACTGTAAAGGTCCCATCTGGGCGTGACTGCCACCCTCAACGAGGGGTCACCCTGAGGTCTGTTTGGCCAAGCTGCTCATGTGCCCTCAAAGCAGACCTTGATAACAGGGTGCGTGAGGCTTTCAGAGGGGGCCACCTCTTCATCTCACTTTTCCTTCGTGTTCTTACCTGACGGAACAGGCTCGGATTCTGCTACTTGGTCGTGATCACCTGGTTTTCTTATGGCGGCTTCTGATAATCTTCGACGAAAGAGCAGTCGGGAGTGGGTCACCCGTTCCTCACTTTAGGGTGGCAAGGACGAGGTGTTGATGGGGAGACACTCGCCTATTTAGCTGGTGAGGCCGTTGGGCCTCCCGCATGCACGTGAGTTTGCTTTGAGGACCTTTGATTGTCTTGAAAGTCGCATGGCGGTCGGGGGCCAGCCTTCAGACTGCCCCGAGTCGTGGAATTGTCATGCATGGCATGGGTCGCTTTCGTGCCACCAGCACCGTGTCTGGGCCAACAGTGACCGGAGACTGTTTGAGGGACCGAGGTAGTTCATCGCCTGCCCCGATTCACTATTATGGCGGTAAGGCCGCCAGAGAGCTTATGGACATGGGTGTGTGCGGTGAAGTAACTGCGCAAGCCGGCATGGAGCTTGCTAGGTAGTATGTGCATAAGGGCACCAGTGTTGACGACGCCCCATTGTGAAGCAGGCGGGCTAACTTTCTGGCTACCCACGGCAACGGTGGTCCCTTCGAGGCCAGCCGGGTGAGGGGGAGTGGCCAAGTCGCCCTTGCAACGGGAACTAAGGGGCTCCCTCTTAACACCAGAAGAGGTGGGGCAAGGTGCTTGAGGGCCCGTGCCGCGAACTTTCCCAGTCGAGGTGGGGCTAGCTGGGTCAGCATAGCTGCAAAGAGGACACACAGGTGAGGGAGGACCAAATAGTCGAGCCTCTCCATGAGCAGTCGTGGGAATGGGGATGTTGAACTCCCCAACCCGGAGGAAAGAGAGATAAGTGGATCCCATAGCAAGAGTAGAAAGAGGGGACAGAGAGATTGGTACCTGGAGATGGCTCGAGCCAATGATAGGGTGATGCATCCCCAATGGAGTCGTCAGTTGATGTCGGTGGGGTCCTGGTTTCCCTCCGTGGGGGGGTGAGGAAACCCTCTCCCGAACAACTGCGGAGCTACGACGCGCGGTGGCCACTCGGGGCCTCTTACTTGCGGATAGGGAGCCAACTATGAGAGATTTTTATGACTAGAGGTTTAGGGACGCGTCCGAGCAGATGGCCCTCTTAAAACAATTACGAAGCCCTCCGGCTGCTTGTCAGCACGGTTTAAAAGGGAGCCCTCCTCAAGTTCTCAATCTATCTCTCTCTTTTCACTCCCTCAATGCTATAGGGATGGGATCTTGATGTCTCTCCTCCCTAGATGCCCTTCTTCGAAGGGTTTGCTGACAACTAAAAGGGGGCATGGATATAAGTCAAGGGAAGAGTCCCGCAAGTTAGGACATGTCCACGGGCTCGTGGATAAACGGGGGCTTCCGCACAAATGGGGTCACGCACTCAGAAGTGGGAGGAAGAGAGAGAGAGAGAGAGAGAGAGAGAGAGAGAAGGAATGACCCGACTCAGGGGAAATGGGATGATCCGTGCGACCGGGGTGTCCGCAGGACCTCACACTCAGGGATACCCTCCCTCTCAAAGTTTTCTCTCTCTTCATCTCTTCTCTCCCGAATGGGCTAGGGGCTCACAGAATAAGACAAAGCAAGAATGAACTAACCTCGATTCTTCCCAGCTTTTGGGGTATTAGAGTTTCCAAAAAGGGAACCTTTTGGATGGACCCTTTTACGAATGAGTTAAGCTTGCTTATATAGAGGATTCACCAAATAGGGGTGAATGCTCAAAAGTCAAGCTTAATTAATCAAGCTTAATTACAATGAAAATAATTGAAAACAAATCGAAAATTAGATGCAAATAACCAAAATTCCTCTATGATTGTTTGCTCAAATGATGAGACCGTTCCTGCATGCAGGTTGCTCTACCATGGGAAGACCTTGGAAGCTGGTTCTGCAACATGCGGGAATTGTTCAGCGTTTTCAACAACATATCTTCATTCTTCTTTCGAATGTGAGCATTTTGATGCCCTTCAAACGTGTTGTGGTGGCCTTCTTCCCCAGGGTGAAAGTCCGGCAAATTTTGTGGACTTTGTTTGCCGACGCATCTCCTAGCTGCGTCGCTTTAGCTCCTGGCTCTACTTACAATTCAGAGACGAGTTTGTTGCAGTTATTTTGCACCAAGTTGGCATCGATTTGGTGCAAATTTGAGTCTTCAATTATTTTGGAAGGTTAGCAGAGAAAGGGATTCCGGTGACCGACTGGATTTGCTTCTTTGGTGACCTGAGGACTCGCCTTCATCGAACAAAGGAATGAATGCAACGAGTCATACCAGAATGTAGCTATGTGAGAGGTGATTCTTTTGAAATCTTCCTCTCTCCAGTCCATGGCCTGGATTTTGAGCTATGCTTCACTGAATTTGGAGCCTGCTGGACCTCTTTTCTTTGTCCTAGTTTCTCCGACTGCTTTCCTTTTTAGAGCAATAGGGGTTCCCGATCACGCCATAGTGAGTGCCTTAGGTCAAAATGACGAGGCTGGTGTGATATAGAACATGTGAACATTTGAGCTCGGTCTGATTTCAGCGTGGGTTGGAGAAGTTGCTACCGGAAAACCTTGACATAGCCCCATTCCGGGACTGGTTTGGTGAAGCCGCATTGCACTAAGGTAAAACCCATGAGTTGCAAGACCGCATGAGCATAGACGCTTTTAAAGGGGTTCGATTGAGCCCAAATTTGGTCCTCAGGGGTTTTTTAATATTCTGAGTATAATGCCGATGGTCTGGTGCCGTGCTGCAACCTCTCTCATAGGGCTACAGTGGTGGGTCCTTCTTTGGTGCAAGGGCACCGCACCCATGTCACTAGGCTAGAGGCTTTATTTCTCAGCACAATCATGTCTGAGCGTGTTTCGTGAACCCGCGAGACCAAACCATCACCGGCTCTCTCCTTATTCGCACGGGCTCATGGAAGTACATAAAAAATGATGTACAACAACCCTGTGTGGGAGGAAGTGTAGGTCACCTTTCTGTTGGGATGAGGTTGGTAAAATAAGGCTTTTAAAGCCAGAACAGCTCAAAGTCGGCAGAAGAGTAATGCCGATAACCGAAGAAGGGACCTCAAGTTTGAGGTGGGTGATCGGGTATTCCTGAAGGTGTCGCCAACTAAGGGTGTTATGAGGTTCGGTGTAGAAAGGAAAGTTGAGTCCACGTTATATTGGGCCCTTTGAGATTCTACAAAAAGTTGGAGACATGCTATATCGACTTGCCCAGCCACTCGAGTTGGCGAATATCCATAATGTTTTTCATGTATCTCTGTTAAGGAAGTACCAGCCTGAGCCATCCCATGTTCTGAGATATGAACCAATTTCGATCAGAGAAGACTTGACCAACATCGAGCAACCTATTGAGATACTGAATCGAAGAATGCAGATGTTGCACAACAAAGAAATTCCTCTGGTCTGTGTTTTGTGGAAATACTATTCGCAGGAAGAATCGACCTGGGAACAGGAAGATGAAATTAGGAATAACTACCCCCATTTATTCGATTAGCAGAAATATGATTTTGAGGATAAAGTCCTTTTAAGGGGGGGATAATGTAAGGATCGAGATTTGTTCGGCTTGAGAAGGCGTCGTGCATGCATGAGATGTTGTCGTGCATACAAGGGAAATGTCGTTGTGCGTGTAAGTTTTACCGCCTCGCATGGCAATAAGAGATAGAAGAAAAGAGAGAGCGCATGGCAGTGTGAGCACGCGACAGTAAGAACACGAGCGACAATGGGAGAGCGCGTGGCAGTGAGAACGCGTTCGGCAGTGAGATAGTGCACGACAGTGTGAGCATGCGGCAATGAAAACGTGCACGGTAGTGAGAACGCACAGCGCTGTGAGCGCACGGTAAAGAGAGTGAGCGACAGTGTGAGCGTACAGCAGAATGAGTGTGCGGTAGTGAGAGTGTTGTCGTGCACACAAGAAGAGAAGAGTGCTACCATGCGCGACTTGGACGAAGAAGACACCGCCGAGCACAATTCTTCCATGATTATCTGCATGCTCCTTGTGTGCTAAGTGGAACTTGCATATTTCTCTTTTTGACAGTTGGCCTTTGCATGCTACCAAGGAGGCCACTTGTCATTCTTCTATTGCCACCCCCTCCCTTTGGCCTATTTAAGCCCTTCTCACTCCTCCTTAAGCTTTTGCTCTCTCTCTCACGTCCACCCTTAGATTTAAGAACTTGAAGACACACACACACCATCTGTGGAGCTTGGCCCTTAGAGTACACTAGGAGTCCTTGCAATACTGTAAGTGGAGTCAATATCCATGTTTCATGCCTGTTTGATGCATGATTCGTATGAAAATTAAGTAGAAAAATGGAAGTGGATCTATTTAGTCATGTGTGCACTTCATTTTTCCAGAATTCTTATGCTTCTTTGAGCAACTGTTTGAACTTTGAGAATACTTCTGTTGGGTATGAAATTCTGTTTAGAAATACCTTTTTTAGTCGAATTGAAAATGGAAAAGACCCCATATCACTATCTCTTTTGATTAAAGAGTTATGGGCCATTTACTAAGATATGCCAAAATTGTAATATGAAAATTCCAGGGACTGTTACATGTTTTGTAACGAGTTGTTGACTGACCAAATCTTATCCAAATGAACTCAAAATACTTTGAAATAAAATATGTTGAATTTAATTCGAACTTTGTTTTGGAACCATGTCAAAATTCTTTATGATTTGGAAATTATACTCATTTTTCCATGAGTGTGTCACTGCAGTAGTTGCAGGAGTTTCCAGGGACTGTTACATGTCTTGTAATGAGTTGTTGACTGACAAAATATTATCCAAATGAACTCAAACAACTTTTAAATGAAATATGTATAAATTTACTTCGAAATTGTTTTCGGAACCATGTCAAAATTATTTATGATTTGGAAATTGTACTCATTTTTCCATGAGTGTATCACTATGGTAGTTGAAGCAATTTCTAGCGACTGTTACATGTTTGTTTTGTAATGAGTTGTTGACTGATCAAATCTTATCCAAATGAACTCAAATAACTTTTAAATGAAATATGTGTGAATCTACTTTGAAATTGGTTTTGGAACAATGCCAAAATTCCTTATGGTTTGGAATTTATGCTCATCTTTCTATAAGGACGTCACTGTTATGGTTGCAGGAATTTCTAGAAAAGTGATAAGTGTTATGTGATAAGTGTTATTTGTTAAGTGCCATGTGATAAGTGCCAAGTGATAATTGTTATGTGATAAGTGTTGTTTGTTAAGTACTATGTGATAAGTACTATGTGATAAGTGTTTTGTAAGAAGTGTTATTTGATAAGTGCCAAGAGATAAGCATTTTGTGATAAGTGCTATTTGATAGGGCCCATGTGGTAGGTGATATGTGCGCTTGATATTGAGACAAGCAAAGAGACATGTGATCCAGTGTCCTTTGAGCATATTGCATTGCCAACTGGTGCTGGAACTTTTTCTAACTCCCTATAATAGGAGGGGAGTTAGGATGAGTGTGTGATGGGAGGGTCGCACACTCCCCCCCCCAAATTTTGTGTGACGCAAAAAAAAAAAAAAATTGTCTTGCAAGACAAGTTCCTATCAAAAGCCCCAAAGCATGCTGGGAATTGTGTGTGTGCGTGAGTGAAGGCATTACGAAGTGGGTCACCTACTTGTCATTGTTTTCCCTCCTGAGTGATGGTAGAAGTCCTAAGCAATGAGATTTGTTTGGCCTGATGAATAGGGCTTCTACTTCAAGAGCAGGAGAGTCAAGGGGTGAGTTGATTAATGCTTGCTAATGTTGTTTATATTCATTATTATACATGTTGAATTATTAGTGATGATGATTTGTTAGGATGTTTGTGATGGGATTATTTGATAATTGCTATTTTATATGTTCTCTGCATTGTAACTGCTCATCCCTCAAAGGAATCATTCTCGACATATTGCTTGATATAATAGTGGCACATGGCATCTGAATCTACTTACTGGGGTTAGCTCATTCCTACAACTTCCATCCTTGTAGATTGATAGCAGCAAGTCAAGGACAGGTGGCCCAGGGACCGCGGCTGAAGGGTGGAGTTCGTGCTACTTACAGAAGTTTGATTTCCATTGTATGTGTCTGATGGCTGTTAGCCACAGACTTTGTTTAAATTTTGAAGTTATGTAATGATTAGGGCCTTAGATGCCCGGGAACCTTTTGTAACACTTTGGAAAAAATTTATATACAGTGTTTTTCAGTTGAGGATCTGGTTGTCCAGTTTTTAGTGATTGTATGTGTTATGGAAGTTTTGTTTTCCTTCGTGGTTTTCTTTGATTACCGCTTTTCTAATGCATTGAGCGCACTCCTACCTGAGTGACATTCGCTACTCTGGATCACAATTCCGCACTTTGTTGCCCTCCGGCATGGTAGGCGTCAGGGGGCGGGGTTGTGACAGGGGTAACTTTGATGAAGCCAGATTATGCGTCTCTACCATAGACAATGGAGCATAGGGTCGTTGGGTCATTCCAAGAAGAGAAGACCATTATTCCAGACTAACCCATTAGAGTACTCCAATAACTAGTCCTTAGCCTATAGATGTCATTTATCAATTGTCTAGTTTTATTATGATGAGAAAATGAATATTTATGGTGGAAAATCATCTAGGTAATTTTTTAGAAGTATTGAGAATTTTTTGAAACTTTTTAGACTTAAAAACGAGGTTTTTAAAATATTTTTGGGCTAACTCCAAACAAGGACAACTAATTGGGAGCCCAAATGACACCCAAGTGTCCATATGGTGGCCATGGGGTAGTCCCATGACCCGAATCTTGCTGACTTATGCATTACATCAATGGCTAAGGGGGTTGTCCTTATTTGGTATTTGGTATTAGGTATTTTGTTCATGTAAGTTATAAAGTTTTTAATAAAATTATGTTTAAGTTTTACCACACATGTGAGATGGAATACGGTGCCTAGGGTTGACACGAGCCATGATAATTCGACTTAAACCCTAATCCATGAAATAAGAAAATTTTAAAGTGGCTTTTTGTGTAGCATTATCTCATTGGCTAAGCCCATGTCAAGGTTATAAAATGACACATGATTATTGACTCATACAGGGAACATTATCCTAGTTAGAATATCTATTTCAAATTATCATAAGGGCATGCCTCTATCTTTATGATGTCTTATTATTTTCATAAATTTTTATGGACAATTATGGAATGATTAAAGGGTATATGAAAAAACTTTTTATCGGTCAAAGGTAATTTGGTAAAATGATTAATTTAATGTTTTATGGAGTGATAATGGCATCTAAATCATATCCATTGATCTTGAAAGCTAGGCATAGATGTATGGCTCGGATCATAACCCTCTCATGTACTGTAGATGAATAATATCAAGGGCTTGAATTTGTTCACTCAAAAATATCTCTTCACCTCTATTCCATACACACTTGAACCAATGTAGAAAGAGAAAGAGAATAGAAAGAAATCTCTATGCCCCACTCTGAGCTCGTTCCCCTTTACTCCATTAAGCCTCTTCGGTGAAGCCTCTTGATCATGGGGTTGGTTTATGTTAAGTCTTAAGGTGTCTAGTGCCTATATTCTAAGGTAACTATCTCTACCATTTTTTTTTTATTTAAATTTTTATCCCATAGTTTATCTATTGCAATTCATCCATTACAGTTACATCTTTACGTCATTCCCTAGTGTTTTGGTGATATTTCATTATCCTCTCAAACTAGGCATGTGTTAGCTTTTCATGAAAATTAGTGAGTAATTTGTGTCCATTTGAGGCTCATTTGCTAGAGTGTGGTCTTGGAGAAAAGTGTTTTGGTAAATGATAATTTGCCGCACTATATATATATATATATATATATATATATATATATATATATATATATATATATATATATATATATATATATATATATATATATATATATATAAGCAATGATCCAATGCAATAGTTGTATCGTAGTATAATACAACGACACTTCTAGAAAACCATGTTTGTAGTATTTGTATGACCCCAAATTTTGCACACACACTTTCTTCATCTCAATAATCAATCCCAAAAAAAAAAATTCAATTTGAACCCTAGATATGGTCAAAATGAGTCCCATCCAAAAATGAATCTAGACCATTCATTTTGTGAATTTCAAGATCCTAGCCTTTATGAAATCAAAATCATTTTTTTATTTTTTAACATTGTTCATCTAATGATAATAAATCCATCCAAAAAAAATGAAAATGAAAAAATCTTTCTAAGGCCTAGATCTATGCATCTCACCAAATGAACGACCTATATCAATTGAGCTAAAAAATACTTTCTAGGTTGTGTTTTCAGTTTTTGCTTTTTTTATGATTGTTCATTAGAATGAAAAGAGTGTATATATCAATTTTGGGATCAAAAAAATGATCATAAGATGGTTTTTTAAAGTTGTTGCATCATATTACTATACAATGGTTGCCTGAAATCATTACCATATATATATATATATATATATATATATATATATATATATATATATATATATATATATATATATATATATATATATATAATATTGAGATTAGCCTACTAGCTCATGTGAACATATAAGCCCAACGGCCCAGATTGAATCTGAGCTGATCTGACGGTCACGACCTCATTTCGTGTTTGAATTTTACTTTTTTTTATACAAATCTAAATAACTTGAAATTTTAGACGTGTATTCTTCTAATCACTGTACACTTAATAAAAATATTTTAAAAATAATTTACAAAAAATAAATTGACCAAAACACCCCCGAAACACTTCAGGAATAGTTTGGTTAATTTATTTATTACAAATTATTTTTTTGATATTTTTATTAGATTTTTAAATGTTTTTAAAAATACATGCTTAAAATTCCAAATTATTTAGATTCGTAAAAAAAAAAATTCAAATTCAAATACGAAATGAAGTCGACCGTCTGATCGACCCAGATTTAATCTGGACCATTGGGCTCATATGAAAACATATGTTCATATGGGATAGAGGACTAATCTCAGCATTTTCCTATTTATATTTGTTCAATATGAGTTACCTTCAATTGGCTTCACCTAACTGTTTGGTGCTTTAAAAGGTGACCTCTCTCTCATTTTGATCATAGTTAAACGGTAGATCAGCGATCATTAGCTTTCAACTTGTATGAGTAAGAAAACTTTTGTGATTAGAGTCATCCGTGTTTTCATCTATGAGACAAAACTAAGTTTTTTAAATATCCAATTTGTGATCCGAGCAAAATGGGTTCAAATCATTAATTTCCTTTGTATATTTTACAATCTTTTCACTATGTTTTTGAGTTTATGTAAGTTTCTAGTTATCGGGATTTAGGTATAATGTGTTGATGTGATATATTTGTTGATGGGAAAGTTGTAATGTGCAGTCTATGTGAAAGTTCATGTGTAAACAATGTGTAAACAATTTACACTTTGATGTACAAAGTGTTTGTGCAAATGATTAGGGAACTCCATTGAGTTATAATTTGAGTTTTTTTAATTGATATTTGAGTCATAATTGCTGTACTGAGTGTGACAGTGAGAAAACCGTATTTGCACTTGGATGTGCATGTATTAGTTGTAAAAGTTTTAATTTCAATTCCACGTTAAGTGTAAAAGAGCATATCACTTCGGAAGTTGCATCCCAAAAATTGGGGTCCTAAAACCGTTTTACCTCAATGGAGGATATGCTTCCAAGGGAGCCTATAATCTTTTAAATTCGCAAGAGAACTGACTTTGAAGTGACCCCACCAAGTTCGAGTCGCCAAACATTGGTATTACACTACACGTTTCCTTTGTCTTATGTTTTATTTTCCAAATTTGCAGTCAAAGGCAAGATGCTTGAGGAATGGGAGTTCTCTTTTTCAAATATCCTTCATTTCAAAATTTGTTGGCAAAATAAGCATGGTTAGCAGATGATGGACCGGGCAACGTGATGATGCACTCAATGAGTTTTGTGCAAAGAGTCATAACAACACTACAAAAAATGGCAAGGGACAAACTTAATAACTCTTCATGAGCTGTCTGCCATGAATAAGTGTTTTAACATGCTTCATTAATCGTCATTATTGATGTTGTTGCCTACCTTTCAGAATTTGTAACATGCATCAGTAATCGTCACTATCCACCCCTTGGGGATATGCAACCAACTTCCAGAATGAATTTTCAGGGGAAAATAGTAGACTCAACGGCCTTATGTAGATTGAAGCTTTAAGTCTGTAGGAGTTTTGATGGTGACATTCGGGGTACAAAGCCATGATCCTTTATGATTGGGGGAGACCTTGGCTTCTAAAGGTACAAGTACCCTTCCTTTCTCACAGATGACAGACACGGCCATGGACTCTTTTTGCAACGCACCGTACACCGTGGGTCGCTAGATCTAAGCCTCGTAATTGTTCGGGCTGGTACTTGTACTAGCCTTGGCATGGCCCCACACCTTATAGCCCTAGTCTTGGCCAGGGCGTTCAATTATACATGGATGGACTGAACTGCGCTTCGGCCTTTATATGCGGCCTAGCTTTCGGGGGGACATGAACTGCCTGGCTCAGGCCCGGCCCTAGTCAGCCATGTATTTTATGTTAGTATTTCTGTTGTAAGAAATAAACTTTAGGTTATTTCAAAACAATACAAATTCAAATGCTTTTATGTTGTAAATTGTACTTTCTGTCGGAGGAAAATGTTGTTTTGTAGTCCCACATTTACAAATTGGAATGCGATACAGAGAAACCCGCTCTACCATATGCAATAAAGGAGAGAGATTATAGTCAGACATGCGTAGACATGCCTTGAAACAGAATGGAAATAGAGATTAGGGAAAATGACAGACACCCCTCCAAATCAACTTTATACTTTTAGAATCATACCTTAGACCCAATACTATTTTTTTTTTTGTATTTAACTCCCGACTCAAAAGAGTAAAGTGCCTTTACCCGCTCTCTTCCCCTATGTTTTGAACTCACTCGTTCTCTCGTGCCCACATTCTCTTTGAAACCAAAACGCCAAATATCATTCCCATTTCACTACTGCCTCACCGGTAAATTCACCAGAAACTTCGGATCCCAACGACTCACCGACCCAGTAATCATTATTAATACCAAATTCCGGGCGTCTTATCAACCCCAAAATCACCGGTAAACTCATCCGACCATTTTCGAACACCAAGTTCACTACAAAAGTAATTATGGAAACCTAGGTTTTCAGAGATAAAACCCTAGCTATCGTAGTTAAGAGGAGTAGCACGAGAGGACGTCTGAAATCCCTAAAACGGAAATTTATGACCTAAGAAACTCTAAACTAAGATTTGCGGAGACAAGAAAGCACAAAATAAATTCAAGAAGCACCAGAAATCAGAGAACGGGTGGTGAAAGCCCCAAGCCATATTTCAAGCCATCACCACTCTTCTATCTCCCTTTTAAACCCACCCCACCTTTCTCTCTGTAAAATCGACCACTCCAAAACACAAAATTTATGGACAAAGGAAAAAAAACGCAACAAGGTAGGTCTTAGTTCGAGCTCAGGCATCCTGATTTTTCTGGCCACATGGTGGCCATCTCCGTTGGTGGGATCGCTGAAAATATGATAGGGAATACAAAGTAGGCTTTGAAGCAAAAGGTCGAGGAATCAATGGCTGAGATTGTGTTGCCTGTGAATATACAGGAGAAAGGGAGAAGTGGGAACGGGCTGGAGGAGCTAGTGGGTCATGTTCGAGGGGGTTATGGAGAAGAGGAAAGGCTTGGAGGTGAAGACTGGAGAGAGAGAGAGAGAGAGAGAGAGAGAGAGAGAGAGAGAGAGAGAGAGAGAGAGAGAGAGAGAGAGAGAGAGAGAGAGAGAGAGAGAGAGAGAGAGAGAGAGAGAGAGAGAGAGGGGTTGATCGGTAATGGTGGCCGAGTCAAAAGTGTGAGAAAAGGTATATTTGTATTATATTCATGACTTTTTTATTTTAGGGTAAATATAAAAAAAATAGTATTGAGGTTTAAGATGTGATACAAAAAATTTAGGGGTAGGATGACTAGAAAGTTGATTTGGAAAGTATCTATAATTTTCCCTAGAAAATTACTTTTATTGTTGATAGCACTCAAGGTGGTCTTGGTCTTTGGCATCACTTACCGGACAGCGGAAATTGCCACCACCCATTGAAGGTGAGTAGTTTAAGCAAGACTAAGTGTGCCAAAAGTGAATTAAAGACGACTACGTATGCAAGGGGTAACAAAATTGAAAACTAGGATTCATGCAGCCAACTCCCATTAATCAAAAAAAGCTAAAATGATGATGATGATGACATATACAAAGGATGCATCTCAATTATTCTAATCTATGCTATGTATGCTGGAGTTTGTGGTACCTAAAGGCTTTGAGAGCATGTAAAACAAAAGAATCATAATAGATGTGTGTTCCAGTGGGAGTGTGGTCCCTATGCAATCAATATGGTATTTTGTAATTTGTTGATTAACCTAGCTAGAATTGAGTGGTTTACAACTGAGTCGAAGTCCAAAACTTTATCCTTGAGCAAAGGAACTACAATTGAGGGTTACATTGTAGGGTCATCCCTTGTTGAGGTGGAAAAGATGCCCAGAGATAATGATATTGACTAGGGGGCTTGTTATCTCCTACATGTTGTTGGAGGCCTGTGAGGGCAATGGCCAAATCCTCAACAACCACCACATAACGTGTACAATTTTTGTGGCATGTGGGATTAACTGGGACCCACATAAGGGCCTAAGGCCATGGGCCCCACATGTGCACTTCCCATCGTTGCATGGGATGTTAAGCATTCACAAGCATTCTAGCACCTAGAATGCTCATCGCCTGACGATTAGGAATGTTCGCGATACTAACCAGCCCGATTCCCCATACACTGTTGTAAATACCCCGATCTTGACTGGAGAAGTTATGGATACATCGAAATGTCCCAAGCAGACTACCTAGATATTTTAAACCATTCACCCCACCGGAACCCCTTTCCGTAAACCTAGCCTCCACCAAACCTTTATGGCCCTAGTGGGACCAAAGGCACCGAGACGTGAAACAAGGCAAGACAGACTCAGAAACGACTTGACTTTGAAGCACTTAAAAAAGGAAGGCTCTGATTTTGCCCCAACGGCCACCGAAGCCCTACCAGATGTCCGAAGGAAACATACCGAAGGCACCTCAATCACTGAATAGGCGACCTAGGAGACCAGAAGCTTGATGCCATTCCCAATGGCGCTAGCGCCATTCAATCAAGCGCCTAGCTCCAGGCCCACTCTTTGAGCATCTAGAGGACCAAAAGTCTGGCGGCAATGTCAATGCCACTAGCTCCAGTCATACTAATGTTAGGCCCCGAGACCTCCACTAAGTAGGAAACAACCTGGCCCACATGATTGAGATGACACCTAACACATGAATCTGCATGCGCCGACATGGTAGACCCGTACTGACATGTTAAACAATAATACGGCTTGAGGTTGTCGAATTTCCATTGGACGATGATCAAACAAAGGTAAAACCAAGACAGCGTGCCAGCTGGTTACCAATGCTGTTGGCGCCAGTTGGAATAGCTTCAAGCGGTGATTGGTCCATCTGAACCAGACCATAGTCACCAAAATGTGACATTTGTCCAAAACAGGGTTTAAACGCTGTCAGAATGTTGCCGGCGCCATTGCCAATGGTACCAGACACTGATATGGCCATATCGGCCCCATTAATGAGCAATTATTGTTTTGTTGACCGTCATTATTACTACATTAATGACATGGCATCATTCCCACTAACGCCAACACCATTGCAAATGTCTTTAGAATTCTAATGGTCCAAAAATCGCACAAAACCGACCTACAAGCTGTCATGGGTCCATTTTTCTTATAAATAGCCTCCATCACCTTAGTCATAAGGCCCGAATCCTAATGGTTTTATGCTAAGACTATGTCCGAGTTTTCTCAATCTTGCGCTTAGGTTATGGTAAAAAATCTCTTGATCTTGAGCTTAAACTTGAGGTTGAGAGAAGAAGGCCCTAGGTGAGCCTACTTGAGCAAACTCCATTCTATCAAACCCCTTCAATCCAAAACTAAACTACAAACTCCTTCAAGTTACATTTTCAACCGAAGGAGGTCTAGATAATCAGACCTTTTGGGCCCCCTTCCTCTTAATATTAGTTGCCCCATTAAAAACTGAAAAAGTTCGGGATTGACTGTGCAACCAACCGATTTGAATCGGTGCCGACTCTGGACGCCGGGCCAGCAGGCCAGACCTAAATGTTATTTTTTTTCTTTTTTCCTTTGTTTTCTAGCATTTATTCTCATTTATTAGTTACATTTATGATTTTCTTCATTCCTTCCTTCATCTCTTGACGTAGCTCTCCCTTTCCTCTTCTTATATCTCTTGCATTTATTTCTTTTAGTTATATCTAACTATTCTTCCCTATTTCCACTTATTTACGATCATATTCACTCTCCATTGTCGTACATTTAATGTAATATTTATTATCCTCAGTTAGTTATATTTAAATCCTCCCTTCCTCCTTTCGTCTTCTTCGTTGCATGATCATTTCCTCTTCGTTGGTTTGCATTTATTCTTTTTGTTTTGTTATACTGATTCCTCTTGTTTGTTTCTTCATTTAGTAGTATAGATCTTCTTTTCTCATCTAATCTCTCATCTCTTTTAATATTTGCCTACTTGTCGTTTTCTCTTATTGCATTTGTTTATAGATAGATTTGTTGCATTTGTCCCTTTCTCTTTTGTTCCTTTGATAATATAGATCTTTAGTCTCTCTCATATCTTTCAACAAAAACTTGTTTTCTCTTTCTTTGATTATTATTGTTCTTCCTTTCTTTAGTTAACATAATCTCCTTCTCTTTTCCTTCTCTCTCTCTTATAGCTATTTAGTTTATTTCCCTTGTATTTTGTTCAACAATTTAGCATCTCTCGTTCTCCTTTAGTTGCATCTTTTTTTATTATCGTTTATTAGTAACTTGTATTTGTCTATTCCTCTCTCCCCTTTTCAATGTGTCATTATCTATTTCTGTCTTATCTCATTTATCTTAGCACTCTTTCTTACGCTCTTTCCTCATATCTCTTTCTTGTATTTAGTTTATTACTCTCCTTGCATGTTATTTATTAGTATTAATTTTCTTGCCTCTTTCTCTCATTTTATTCCCTTCCATGTTGTATTATTAACTTTATTCTCATCTTGTACTTATATCTCTTTACCTCATTGATAAGGACCTCATCTCCTTCCTTCTTTATAATCATGCTTGTATCTCTACAATTCTCTTTCTCTTTTATTCTATGTTATGTATGGTTAGATTAAGCCTTATTCATTTATCTTCATGCTCTTTAATTTCTCATTCTTCTTGCATCTTATAGTTAGATTCTTCACCCCTGTTTATTTGTATCTTCCCAGCTTAGTTATTTACTTATGGTTCTCCTCTCTTGTTCTCTTTCTAAACTGCTTATTTTAAAATCTTCTTTTTACCCAAACCCTTTTTAAAAGCTTTCTTTGTTGAGTTCTAAGGTTGAAATAGGAGAGAAGTCGACTTTGTTGGTGATCCGAGAGAGATAAGGTCTTAGGACCCGATTCTCCCTTGGGACATAATTTGACAGGATCCATACTCTATCAACTCATCGATTTATTTGCACCCAAAACCAAGGCGGGGAGAAGTGCCTTGCCCGCATTTTCGAGTATAAACATTTGCTCATACACCGACAGCTAGGCATCTTCAGAATACTAACTTGCCCGGCTCCCGAAATGCTCATCGACCGGCGGTTAGGAATCTTCGTGATAGTAACGAGCTTGGTTCGCCATAGCTGCTCATACGCCGGTGGTTAGGCATCTTCGCGATACTAACTTGCCTGGCTCCTGGAATGCTCATCAACCGACGGCTAGGAATCTTCGATATACTAACCAACTCAATTCGCCATACGCTGCTCATATGTCGACAGTTAGGCATCTTCGTGATACTAACTTGCCTGGCTCCCAGAATGCTCATTAACAGGTGGTTAGTAATCTTCTCGATACTAACCAGCTCGGTTCACTATATGTTGCTCATACACCGACAGTTAGGCATCGTCGCGATACTAACCAACCCGGTTCGCCATACACTACTCATACACCGTCGGTTAGGCATCTGCACGATACTAACTTCATTGGCTCCCGGAATACTCATCGATCGACAGTTAGGAATCTTTGCGGTACTAACCAATCCAATTCGCCATACACTGCTCATACCCCGGCGGTTAGGCATCTTCACGATACTAATTCGCCTGGCTCCCGGAATGCTCATCAACCGGCAGTTAGGCATCCTTGTGGTCCCCACCTACCCGGTTCGTATGCTGGTCACACCTAGGCCATCAAGTGTTTCTGCGACCTAGATTTTTGCAACATGGCACAAGATGATTGCGAGCCTCCCTATATTTCTAAGGCTAAATCCAAGAGGCACATGAGAGCCCAAAAACTACGTGTCATGGCAGTCCTTAAGCATGCGCGCGAGGTCCTTGATCAATACCTCTGTGAAAGAGCAAGGAAAGCCACCCAATCGAACTACCACCCCATGGTCGAGATGTGGTCGGGTGTTATGGGTCTAAAATCCGAGGCACTGTTGAAGGAGGTCACGCATGACTTGGATGATCTCCTCACGCAATGTGATGGGAGTAACCTCCAATAGGGTCAACAAGGATGAAGAACTTCCGGGAGGCAAGATTTCCCTCGGGTTCGACGAGTCTCTCTCGTTTAATGAGGGACCCCTGCCTATTAAGCCTCCTACGAAAGGGTAAGCGCCAACAAGTTAGCACTAACCCCCATGTTACCCGCAGTGTCGCCAAGGCACGAAAGGCATCGTCCATTCCCGTCAATACTTTGTTGCTCCCTTTCGAGTTACTAAAACGTACAATGCCCGTCTCAAATAGTGAATCCACAGGACCATCTGAGCAAGAACCTATTGCAAATGTAATGATGGTCGGAGGAGGGAATGACCTGGCTGAGTCCGAGGAGATGCTGCGTCTGAGGACTATGCTAACTCTAAGAGAGGTTGAACTCCAGGCGCATGGTCCTGAACTTGAGACGTTAAAGGCGGTCCGAGTGACTGCCACTTCCGGCAACCCTTCAGGGCAACAGTCCTCAAACCCGATCATGGAAAATCGGTCAACTCGCGAACCTATGCCGCAACAGCCTCCACGGCTCACCAACACTGCCTTGACCACAGAAATAGTGTGTGACCTGGTGATGGAGAACTTACGGTCGTTGCATCTCCCGGGTATACAATCAATAAACACTTATCGAAAGCCATATCTAGCATATATTGATGAGGTACCTAATCCGGAGTATCCACGCCCCCAGTTTCCATTGTTTTATGGGCAAGGCTCCCCTTATCAACATTTGGCACACTTTGTGTCGGTATGTGCAGACACGACCGATAATGGACACCTCTTGATACGATAATTTTTACAATCGTTGTTGGGACCATTCTTTGCTTGGTATTTACATCTACCTACTGGGACCATATTTATGTGGAGACAAATGCAAGAAGCATTCTTGGCACGATTCCATAGCACAGAAAGAGAGGTTCATTAATCCAAACTCCTCAACATAAGACAGAGCGACCATGAACTCGTACAACAATACATTGCTCGATGGTGGAACGTTAGCGTGGGGCATGCAACGCACTCCCTAAGCTCCAAGAGGTGCACATGTGCATCAAGAACGTGAGGCCTGTGATTGCAATACACCTATATATTTCCAATCTTTGGAATTTAAGTGACTTGATTTCCATTGCCTGAACGTTGAAAGCTTCATGGAAAGCTTTGGGCTGGACCCGAAACAAGTGATCATTAGAAGATTTGATAAAGACAAAGCCAAAGTCACTCAAGCTAAGACTTTTATGACTACCTTTGTAGTCGCCCAGGGAGGAAAGGGAAGAGTTACCCATGTCCCAAGAATTATGATTCTCCACAACCGTCGGGACGTGAACGAGGGGAACAAAGATGGAGATGAGGGACACTCTGCGAATGTATTGAAAGGAAATATTCTTTCGATAGAGATCAAGTCCTCGAGATATTAGAAAACCTTTTGAAGAGCTCCATATTGTCGATACCATGAGTTTGATGCTCACAAGTTGGAGGATTGTTGGCCTGTGAAAGATCTGATACAAGAGCAAATATATAACTGTAGTCGCAACCGGTGTCTCTCCCATGCACCATGTCCATTGGATCCCTATAATGGAAAGGGTTGAAGGGTGCCCTTACCGAAAGATCTTCAAGTTATGCTCGGAATACTCTGGGACCCTTAACTTTTCAGTAGATACTGAGGAAGTTTCAAAGCAAGGCTGGAGCACCTATGTTAGCCATAAGGAAAAGAAGTGGATGCAGGTCGAAGCTCTAAAAAGGGTTGGTCTGGATACATTGGAAACGGTGCTATCACAAATACAGATAGTGGCAGGGAATAAAGAGGAAGCTCCTCCCCCTTTGTCTAAAGGCACCACAAACCAGAGTAGAAAACGACCAAGGAATATCCTCAATCAACTCTATCGCTTCATCCTACCCTGAACAATTTCATGCCCAGGCCTCTAATGATGAATGGCCATCATGAATAAGGCGTGGTGAGCGAAACCCCCTCAAGATGTCGGTCCCAAGAGGGTGATGCCTGCTGCAGAGATACAAGCTGAAACATCCAATGCCATCGGTCATGCAAAACAACCAGTGGATGGATAGACCAGTGACTCTAATCCGACATCTTATATGAGAAGAAAACTTGTTGCTATAAGCGTCTATGACGCCCTCATGTTTTCTAAAGAACTCCGGGCGGCCCTAATACAGGCCCTTTCATCTCCAGAAGAGTTTCAGACCGAGGTCGATCAAGTTGAACTTGACCTAGCAGTTCTACCTGATGCCATGTCGGTCACCTTCTCTAATGCGGACTTGCAGCTGGAAGCAAAGCCTCATAACCACCCCTTGATGGTGGACAACACCCTACACGGCGTCCACATCAATCAAACAACGATAGACGAAGGATTAGCCGTAAACCTACTCCCAATAAGAACATTGAGATCCGTAGGGATGGATGTCAAGAACTTATAAGGACATATGGTAATACAGGGTTTCAACCGGGTTACTTAGCAAGCCATAGGGAGTATTAGATTGAAACTCAGAACCAGAGAATTGGAGGCATATACTACATTTCAGGTCATTGAGACTAAAGCTTCCAACAATGTGTGGCTGGGATGCCCCTGGTTGCACGACAATGGCATCATCCCCTCAATCCTTTATCAATGCTTCAAATATTTTAATGAATGGCAGTAACATACGGTCTATGTTGACTGGAAGTCGTTTACCAAGGTAGAATCTCATTATGCATATGCTAGGTTCTACAATCTCAAAAATCCATATCCTTACTCTGAAGAGATATTAGAGAGTGAAAGTGATTCCGACGAGGATCATGGGATAGGGCAAGCCATAATTAGGGCCCTTAAAGGTCTCGATGTTGAAGCAGGGGCCAGGTACCTCACTTCCATCATATTGGAAAAAGTTGAACTAGATATATTGTATCACGTCGGGGATGGTTTGGTCAATTCTCCCCTGAAGACGAGATTTAAGAAGGGATGTCAAGAAGAATATTAGACTTTTCCATTGAAAGATGGAGTCTCGAAGCCATAGTGGAAGCCACATAGTCCCCAGGCTCACCGGATCATGGAGAACCTGAACTATGACCCGTCCACCAACCATGGCTTGAATAATGGAAAGGGCATGATAGCTTCCTTCCAAGCAATTGAAAACGTGTCATGTAGGAGATTTAACACTCAAGAACTTGGACATGCCTTGATCCTAGAATTTAGCTCAAAGAGCATGCATAAGAGAAAGTGGACAGTCCAATGTGCCATAACGTCTGTGAGTAGCCATGAAACTGAAGACTTAGACGATGAGGTTGAAATAGAGCCTACCTCTCGACGGCAAGAGGATGGAGGTCAGGCCACGATTGACGAATTGATCGAAATCGAGTTAGGCGAAGAAGGAGACCACAAACCCACCTTCCTGAGTTTGTATTTAGACTCAAATGAGAGAAAACAATACATCAGTTCCCTCCGTCTTAATCGATACATCTTCGCATGGAATACCAAGAGATGTCTGGATTGGATACCACAGTAGCTACTCATAAGCTTATTGTCGATCCTCACATAAAGCCAGTAAAGCAACCTCAGAGGAAGTTTCACCTGAATATAGCGACTCAGATCGAGGCGGAGGTTAACAATTTGGTAAAGGCTAAGTCTATCAAGGAGGTGATATATCCTAAGTGGCTTGCCACCATAGTGCCAATTAAGAAAAAGAACGGGTAGATAAGAGTCTGTATTGACTTCCACAACCTCAATTCGACCGGTACCAAGGACGACTTTCCCTTACCTCTCACCAAATTTATGATTAACTCGATAGTAGCCTAAGGCCCTCTCGTTTATGGATGGGTACTCGGGCTACAATCAGATCAGGATGGCCCCTGAAGATAAGGAGTTGACTGCCTTCAGGACCACAAAGAAGATATATTGCTACAAGGTGTTGCCATTTAAATTAAAGAATGCTAGTGCCACTTACCAGAGCACCATGACAATTACATTTGAGGACATTCTCCATGATTTCATGGAATTGTTATGTCGACAATCTGATTGTCAAGTCAAGGGATCGATCCACTCTCCTTGCATATTTGGAAGCCTTATTTAAGAGATTGAGGAAGCATCAACTAAAGATGAACCTTTAAAGTGTGCATTCGGGGTAAAATCTGAGAAATTTCTAGGTTTTATTGTGAGACACAAAGGAATTGAGCTAGACCCACAAAGATAGGTGTCATACAAGAGATGCCCCTGCCAAGGAACTTGTGTGGGTTGAAGTCTCTCCAAGGACGTCTAGCATACATCTGGAGGTTCATATCCAATCTCTCGAGGCATTGCAAACCCTTTTGTTGACTCATGAAGAAGGATGTTCCGTTTGAATGGATGAGTCTTATCAAAATGCTTTCCAGGACATCAAAGATTACCTGTTAAATCCACCTGTCCTTGCGGCTCCTGTACCAAACAAGCTGCTCATCTTATTCGTGAGGGCTCTAGAAGGGTGTTTAGGTGCCCTCTTATCATTGCTCGTAAGTTATCACACTCATGCATAACTAACGGCGAATGCCGAGAAATTAAACTGTATCTAGTTCCTCCATATATCACACGGACAGGCATATCAGACCTTACGAGTGTACGTATCCTAGAACTTGTCTCAAGACGAGATGACTTTAATCCTTGAATATGCTAACCTAACGAACTATCGGCATCATATCTTCATCGGTTGCAAGTTAGAACATTTAGGGACTAATTGACGAATCAATACTCCTTAGTCATATCAAGACCTTCATATGGTGAATCCTGGTCATATCATGTATTTCATGTGAGTAGATATTATTACGAATATGATCAAGAATCATATTCGTATCTTATCGATCGTGTGTTAAGATAACTATTAAGCATGCATTATTGGCTTTGTTATATATCATTATCTTCAATCTATCGAGCGTTGGTTAAAACACACTTAGCCTTATAGGTGACTAAGAGACATATCCACCATTTCAAATCATATCTTCACGAGATTTACTCATCGAGTTTGCATATCTTTATTCAACGTACGTTAAAGCCATAACTCATAACTGTTAAAGATATACTTAACTTAAGGTATATCATTTTAGTCAAGATCATCTTGTTCTCCCATCGAGCATTTTTTAAAATGTATCTAGTCTTGCATGTGACAAAAATACACCCAGCAATACCGCCCCGGGCGTTGTGTGCGTGGGAGAATCCCAAAAGCACGTAATGGCCGGTAATTTGGGTGATCTTGTTTCGACGTCAGTCTTTATCATCAGATCATTCCCCCTATCTTGGGAATCCTCATATTTATCAAGAACCGAATAACCGTCAAGCCTTCAATTCCCAATACATCCAACATTATTACTTCATGTTCCCAAGAGATAAACTCTTTGAGTTCGTCACGGAAGGTCTATAAAATAAAGGGGAGTCATATCTCACGCCTCACACCCTAAACCATGCCATCTCCAAACTTCCCAGGTCACTTGTAGATCTGACTTAGTCCTCAACTTATTGTGGCAATTACAAGCAGTGAGGAACATGGCATTGGCATTCCTCCTTCAACTGCTACCCAAGGCAAAAATAGCCGAAAGCATCATGCAACCTTCAGAGTTGTCATTACTTCTTCTGAGGCTGAAGAAGAGGTCCCTAAGGCGGCCCTAGAAGCGGGTCTAATGAAAAATCCCAAGTTCTAGGAGATTCCTTACCTTCAAGAGTTGGTAACTCGGCTTCGTCGAGATGTGGAGTACCATCAGAATATGTCCAACTTCTATCGAGGAGAGGTCGAACACATCAAGGAAACTCTGGCCTTAGTTAAGAGGAAATTGGTTAGGGTTGCCAAGTTGATCCGCTTTGGGGAGTGATGCCCTAAATTAAGGCTAGCAGAGCTATTTTCTTTTTCCCTTTTTTTTCTCGTCCTTTTTTTTGTGAACAATGCAAGGGCTAAGTCCCAAGACTTCTATTGATAAAGCTCATTTATTTTGCTTAATTAGTATTATATTTTTGTCTCAATCTCATTTTGTTTTTTGCATCATCCTCGTAATATTGGATATATCTTTATCGCATCTCCTGTCAGTTTGAGTTATCCATCCTTCGTTCATTAAGAATAATATAGATTTGATTCCAAACACATACCCTACATCCCTATCTTTTCAAATATTGTCGAGGGGTGTTTGAGTAAAAGTATGAGGGCATAAGCATCTTTCATCCTTCAGATGGGGGGCATTATGGTAAAAAATTTCGCTCCCTTCAAATATCCATCTTTTCATCTTCCTCAACCTCTCATTCTCCATTTTTCACTTGAAAACCCTTTGGCATTCTTGTTCTTCCATCTTCCTTTAACATTCTGGCAACCCTTTAGCAACCCTTTAGCATTCTGGAGAACTTCAAGCAAGCTCCATAGTCACCCTTCCTGCTACTTCAGAAGAGATTTCGGTGACCCTTTTCGAGCCTCATATCCTTTTCCGGTCATTTTCAAAAGATTCTGGCCAACCCAAAATTTTGCAACCAAAAAGTTTTTACCACTACGAAAAATCCCTGCTGGTTCCTTCATAGTGCTCTTGCAAATTTCCCAACCAATCTTCGGCTTTCTTCATCAACATTTGGCACCTCCTCGATTTCGTGCAAGTGAAGCCTACAAATCTAGGATTTTCGAACTTCTTTCATCATTCTTCAAATTTTCGATGGAAACTCCAGCATATCCTGTAAGTTCTTCTTTCCCCATCTTTATTTGAGATTTCTTCATATTTCCCTTTTTTTCTTTTAATTTTCTCCATATTAAATCACCATTTGTCATTCATGCACATCCTAAACGTAACCCGACTCTTGAGCCTATGCTCGCGATGGGGAGAAGGTTGAGTGATTTCGGGGCAATCCCGTCCTCTTGGTTTAAGTTGATGCTCCGGGCTATTGCCCCGATTCCTACTTTCGATCAATTGGACATACGAGATTTTTTGGGATTCAACCCTCTATGGGGCTGGTTATACCCAAATTACAGAGGCACTTCAAAGCCCTCAGAACCATGGAACTTTTCTTCCTTATGGGACACTTTCCTTTATTTTATGGACGGATTTCTTTCCTAATATCTTTACCTCTGTACTTGAACTCATGTACAAAGATAGTTTCTTTATAATGCCTTTCCTTTCATGTTTTGGTGATTATTTATCATGCTTCAAAATCTCAAAGGAATTTTCGCAGCATTATCATAACAAAATGAACCATGCTTTAGTAATTTTCTCATGTGAGGAATAGGGACAGATTATCTCAAGGCCTTTCGTGCCCTTTGTAAAGAGAGTACGAGCGGCCAATGCTTTAGGTACTAAGACCCCACGAAGGTACTGTGGTTTAGAGTCATACAGGATGGACCATGTGTTAAGGCCTTGTTTTTTTCATAACAACTAGGTGCTAAGGCCTCCAAAAGATGGCTATTTGGATCTTTAGTTGACAACTACCTCTTCTGGTTGTGAGTGCAATTGGAGTTCGTTTGAGATGGTATTTTACTATTTTATATGCCTTTATTCATTTTTCTAATATAAATTCATAGAAGATCATAGTAGTCTAATACTCATGCATATTTTCTTATAAGTGCATACAAAGAGAAGAAATAGGCTAAAGCAAAGGAAGCTCAATGACTTGGTTTTTGTTTGAGGGAATCTAAGACTCAAGGAGAAGTTTAACCAGCAAAAGAAGGATCTCGTCGCTTTGAAAGACATGGAAAATGCTTTAGATTGGCTAGTTTGGGACCCTAATACTGAGGAGGTCTTCCCCAGGGAGAGTATGACCTAGGAAATGGCCGAGTAGGCTTCGAGACGAGCTTCTAATCCTATGAGGGCCAATCGAGCAATGATTGCTACTAGTACTTCACACTCGCAAAGGAAGATATAGGAGGAGGCCGATTCAGAAGAAACTACGGAATAAGAGCAATATGTTGAAGAGGGTGATGATTTTGATGATGACGACCTGGATTCCGATGTAGATGCAAGCGTAAACGATGACGATTCTTATTCTTATTGATATCTTCTCTCTTCTTTTGTAGTATTTTTGTTGCACCATCTTGGTTTGGACTTTAGACATTTGTATGTTAAACAGACTTTATATTTTTTGGACTATTTTGTTGTGTGGTTTTATATTTTTGTAAGTTTGTTGAAAAGAAAGAGAGTTGGAGAGTTGGAGACTATTAGACTACTGCTAGTACATAGCCTTTTAGACTTTTAAATGTTTTGTATGGTTTGAATTTTGAAATTTTGAATAAGTTTATTCCCAACATGCTATATGTCAAATGTTTGTATATAAGAAAGTATGTAACAATATTTTAAATTACAAAATTGACACAACTATATGCATATATGCGTATTTTGTAAAACAAAAATATGTATATATCTAAAGAATTTGCACTACAAGGCGCCCGAGGCTCTAGGCACCAGGCCGGCAACCTAGGAGCCACCTAGCATTTTTTATAAACCTTGTTTCAAGCTTGCAGTTCTTTCTACATGACATTCCTAAAACATGGAAATTCAGCAACCTGATTATGACAGTTAGGAGAAAAATATTTTCCAACACAAAATGAGGAGTGGTTCAGGAGGATTAGAATCATGATCAGATTTATGTATCTTAGCAAACCATAAGGGCATACAATGGGTCAAGTTCTGGGGTAGCCTTAGGTGGAACCCCCTATTTTCACCTTTAGCTTACATGGAATGTGTAGGAGTAGCGATCTTAGGAAAGCATGTGAGTTTCGAAGTAGGAGGTGAAGCAACATGATTAATGGAAGGAGGCACGAGAAAAGGAATATAATCAAGCAATAGAGCATGTCAAGAAATTCAAAGTTGGTTGGCAAAAGGATCATAACAACGACACTCCTTCTGGTTTTCACTATAAGTAGAAAATCATATTTAATTGAACCGGCGTTTAATGTGCTTATGACAGGTAAAAGCATAAAAATAGGTCTCGAAAAATGTAAAAAATTCATCAATTGTTCTTGGTAGATAGCTGTAAAGGCCCAAGAAGGCTGAAGAATATGAGGAATACAACAAAGATTAGAATCTTCATCTAGAGCCTAGAGTCTACAAAGTGACTTTTTTTTTGGGGGGTGGGGGTGTGGGGGTAGTTCAACAGTAGGAATCGAACTTGAGACATATCGTTGCTAAACGTCAGTTGCTAACCACTTAAGCCTATAGTCCACAAGGTGGCTGATGCCAAAAGTATTTAACCAAGTGAAATGAAGTGAAGAAGATACCACTAGGTTCAAGTGTATCAAATAATTCAACTAGGAGAGGCATCCATTTTGGTGCGAAAATAGATGAATGGCGGCACGTTACAATCCACTAGAGAATAGCATCCTTTCTTCAGTTTATTACCTAGAGCTTAGAGTCTCAAACAAGTGAATGCGAAATGAAATATCCAATATTTCAATAGAACCATGGGAAACATCTCAATTCAGTCTCATATGGAGTGAAAGATCACTTTGTTGAGCTTGCTGAGTCAACTTCAGTTATGACGAGGTGAACGTTGCATCGAATGTACTCAAGTTTTTGTTGGAAAATAAGGTGATGGAAGAAACAATTGATCTTATTCTTTATTTTTATTCAACTTTAACGGATGTATATTATAGTTTGCTTTTAAGGCTTATTTCCAGGGTTTTTAGTTTTTTTACAGATTCCAAGGTTTTAATATTTTTTTTTGTTTATTAGATGGGAACTATTAACAAGTACTATTCATGAGGTTAACTTTATCCGCAAAAAAAAAACTACTATTCATGAGTACTATTCACGAGTACTGTTTACAGGGGTAAATTTGTCATTACAAAACTTAAGTTTAAATTAAGGAGTTTAGTTTCAAGTTACGCTTATGTCAAGACCTTTTGGTCAAAAGTTAATTGTATGGACAAATATTGTACAAAACAATAATTTTCTATTATAAATAAAGGCAAGGATGGGCTGGAGAGGCATTCATGTACGGAACAAGTTTATATAAGGTTGCAACCTTAAAATGTAGAATTACAAATGCACCTCAAAAATCCATCGGACAAGGTTGTTTTAATGTTGAACAAACCTCTAATTGATCATTTCAACATCGGGATGTATGAATATGAAAGAAAAAAAAGATTTTGAGTTCCAAAAATAGTGCATCTTGCAATACATTATCTAGACCGTCCATTTTCTAAGATTTTCATATGTTTATAGATCTGCTTGATTTTAACCATTTTTGGAGTTTAAAAATTTATAATTAGATACGAAAATAAATTTTGAGATAATCCTAAGAAGTTTTCGCCAAAATACATATCATGACAAAATTTGGAGGTGCACCTTAATTGGATTGTTTAAGGTTGCAACCTTATAGAAACCGCATCCTTCATGTAGTCCTCTTTAAAAAAAGAAAAGACTTTGTCTTGTAAAAGAAACCTAAGGGTTGAGCGTTAGGTGGGAGAAAGCCTTAGGATTTCTTAACAATTGCTTGTGTATGGCTTGTTTCTTGCAATTTATTGTTCCCTCATTTTTCCCTGCATCAAGTTGAGGAAAAATTATTCTTGTTCTTTATTTTTATTCAATTTTAAGGAATTTATATTATAGTTTTAGTTTAGGGTTTTTATAGTTTTTCCATTTATTTCATGAGTATTATTCACAAATCACACGTATTATTCATTAGTATTGTTCACGGGTACTATTCATAGGGATAAAACTGCCATTACAAAATTTATACTTAAATTAGGACCTTTGGTCAAACGTTAATTGCATGGACAAATATTGCCCAAAACAATAATTTTCTATTATAAATAAGGGCGTGGAGGCTAGAGAGGGCTAGAGAGGCAATCATGTATTCCTCTTTACGAAAAGAAAAGACTTTGTTTTGTAAAATAAGCCAAAGGGTTTAGCCATAGGCTTTAAAGGATGGAGGAAAAAATTATTCTTATTATTTATTGTTATTCAACTTTAAAAGATGTATATTAGAGTTTACTTTTAGGGCTTATTTGTAGGGGTTTTAGTTTTTTAAGGATTCCAAGGTTTTTATATCTTTTTTGTTTATTTCCTAGGAACTATTAACAAGTACTATTCATGAGTACTATTTACAAGGGTAAATTTGTCATTACAAAATTTAAGTTTAAATTAGGGAGATATAGTTTCAAGTTATGCTTATGGTAGGACCTTTTGGTCTTAATAGGATGAACAAATATTGTCCAAAACAATAATTTTCTATTATAAATAAGGGAATGGATGGGCTGGAAAGGCATTCATGTATTCCTCTTTAAGAAAATAAAAAACTTTGCTTGATAAAAGAAGCCTAAGGGTTGAACCTTAAGTGGGAGAAAGCCTTATGATTTCTCCAAAATTGCTTGTGTCAATGTGCTTCTTGCGGATTTTCTATTTTTCTTCAAGTGCTCCTACATCAAGTGGTATCAAAGACCGTGATCTACACGGAAGTTACTGTAGCACATACGAGAGTTACTATAGCACGTATAGAGTCAATGTTTTAAAATGCGGTCATATTATGCAGCCACATCAAGCACAATGCGTTGGTCAGCGCATCGAAAATCCCCGCATATGCGGTTTGGAGAGATGTGTCGGCATATGTGCCACATCTCTCCGCATCAGTGTTGCATCCCGCATCTCACCGCATCAGGCTGCATAGTCTTCTGCCTTTCTTTCTAAACTGTACCCCTCAGGGAGGGGTAATAAGGTCATTTTGACCTTCAAAAATGGGGGGAAAGGGTTTGAGGATTTATTAAACCCCCCAAACAACATTTTTCAGCCACATCTGTGGCTTTTATTAAATCGATTGAATCAAAAAAAAATATTTTGAGCAGAAATTTTATTTGTTGAAGTTCTTTGATTTGTGCATTTGTTGATGCTTGGTTGTTGATTTTGTATCTTTTGGAAGTTGATTTGAGGAAGTTTAGGCGAACTTATCACAACAAATTGAGGGTTTCAAGGGCTGTGAAGAAATGGATACATTGAATGTTTTTTCCTAGTTTTTATCAGGGGATCTTTTTGAGTTAATAATGGGCAGTCCACGAGCTTCAATAATGGGTAAGACGGTGATCTTTCAGCCCAAGAGGATCTCGAGTGCAAGCCTTTCCACTTTCACGCTCTGCTTGTGGAGTCAGGTAGTGATAAAAGACCTAGATGTGGGGAACATCACTCCAGGGTTTTTGATTTGAATGATGAGATTTTTTATTTTGACATAGATTGCATGGAAAGTCCACAACTTGTAGATTGGGATTCACCACCAATCTTTGATATATACTCAGATGAACAACAAGATTTCTCAGGAGATCTGAACTATGATAAGGATCAAGATGGTGAAGATATCTTGGAAGAGGGTGAAGAATATTGAGAGAAGGCAACAAGACTAATCCAATTCATGGCCTTTGAAGATGTCATTAATATTGCAGAGATAGAGCATTCAAGAAATTCAAGGTATTGGAATCAGAATGGTGCAGTGGAAGCATTGTTGATTCAGAATCTGCAAATTGTGGCCCTAATTCCTCAATATACATATCACAATCCGTTTCTCAAAGAATTATCTTTACCACGAATAATATTTGAGCCAACAAAGCAAAAGAAGATTGAAGACGGTATTTTTGTTGCTGAATTCATCTTGGTACACTTCAAAACTCAAGAACGAGTTTTCTCCAATCAAGGGAGAATGAGGGAGGAAAAAATTGTTCTTATTCTTTATTTCTATTCAACTTTAAAGGATGTATATTATAGTTTCTTTTAAGGCTTATTTGTTTTTAATTTTTTAGGGATCCTAAGTTTTTATATTCTTTTGTATATTTCATGAGAACTATTCACAAGTATTATTCACAGATACTACTCATAGGGGTATATTTGTCATTACGAAATTTAAGATTAAATTAGGGAGTTTAGTTTCAAGTTATGCTTAAGTTAATAATATGGACAAATATTGTCCAAAATAATAATTTTCTATTATAAATAAAGATGTGGTTGGGCTAGAGAGGCATTCACGTATTCCTCTTTAAGAAAAGAAAAGATTTTGTCTTGTAAAAGAATCCAAAAGGTTGAGCCCTAGGTTGGGGAAGGCCTTAGGGTTTTTCCAAAATTGCTTGTGTCAAAGTGCTTCTTGCTGATTTTTCTATGTTTCTTCAAGTTCTCCTACATCATAAGGTAACCTTGCTATATATATAATAATTTCTAGAAATTAATGCGATGCCATCAATGTCTTAGACGATAGCATGCACTTTCCTATGTTGACACAGAGAGAGAGAGAGAGGGAGATCCTGTGCTGATGGCGAGCAAAATTATTCTTATTTTTGTTTTTATTCAATTTTAAGGGATGTATAATATAGTTTTAACTTTAGGGTTTATTTCTAGGGTCTTTTTAGTCTTTAGGGTTTATTTCTAGAGTTTTTAGGGATTCTAGGGATTTTATATTTTTTTTATTTACTTCGTGAGTACTATTCACAGGTAATGTTCATGAGTACTACTCATGACTACTGTTCACAGAGGTGTATGGAGCCTTTAGGGGATCATTCCACATGATTTTTTGAAATGAAAGAGAAAAAAGCTTAGGCTTTTGAAACCTAGCTGGGGTGTGGAGCAGAAACCCTTGGTTTTTTCGAATTGTGTTTGTGTTTGGCTTTTGTTTCTCTTTTATTTTATTCCCTCAAAATCTCTTGCATCAAATTGATATCAAAACCTACGATCCATATGGATAGTACTGTAGCAAGTATTGTAGCACGCAAATTGTAGTGTCAATTTTTGTGCCATAGATCAACAACGAAGCCTATATCTTGTTTATTTCAGCATGTGTTTGTTGATCATCTGCCTACGATTTGTTTTTCGACGATCCCATGACGATAAGAAAGGGTCGTGCAAAGGGGGGGTTCGTAAATCCACTCCGTGATCCTAGAGATGACAAAATTGAGGAACTTGAAAGGCAAGTTCAATAGTTAACTCAGTATTCGCAAGCCTCAATAATGGGCAAAACGATGATCTTTCAACCCAAGAGGATCTCGAATACGACCATTTTCATCATCGCAATCCACGTGTGGAGTCAGGTGATGAGGAAAGTGATAGAAGACCTAGACTTTGGGAACATAAATCTAGGGTTTTCGATTTGAAGGATGAGATTATTGATTTTGACACAGATTATATCACACATCAGCAAGTTGTAGATTGGGATTCACCACCAATCTTCAATATATACTAAGATGAACAACAAGATCTCTTAGAAGATCCAATCTATGATAAGGATCAAGATGACGATGTAGATATTTTGGACACGAGTGAAGAATATGGAGAGAAAGCAATACGAGGATTGATCCAAATTATTGCCTTTGAAGACCTCATTAATATCGAAGAGGTAGAGAGCATTCAAGAAATTTTGGGTATTGGAATCAAAGTATTGCAATGGAAGTGTGGTCGACTGATTAACTGCGAATAGTGGCCCTGGATTAAGAGAGTAGTAAATATATATGGAGAAATCTTTTAGAGGACAGAAAATTGAGTTTGAAGTTTCCCACACAATTTTCAATGGGAGTTCAAGGGCATCCATATTTGATAAATTTGCATTGATTCGTCAATATACATATCAAGATCCATTTCTTGAAGAATTATTTTTACCATGAATAATATTTGAGCCAACAAATAAGAAGGTTGAAGAAAGTAGTTTTGACGCTGAATTCATTTTACCACACTTCAAAACTCGATGACGAATTTTCTACAACTATGGGAGAATGATGGAGGGCAAAATTATTCTTATTATTTATTTTTATTCAACTTCAAGGGATGTATGTTATAGTTTTAGCTTTAAGGTGTATTTCTAAGATCTGTTAGTTTTTTAGGGATTTTAGGTTTTTATATTTTTTATTTATTTCATGAGTGCTATTCACAAATACTTAAATAGTATTGCTTATCACTACTGTTCACAGGGGCAAAACTGTCATTACGAATTTATTGTTTAAGTTTTTTTGGGTCATTTAATTATTGTATGGACATTACTGTCTTTGGATACTAAGTTATAACATATAAGAGGCGGGTGGGGCCTTGAGGGATATTATAATAGGTGTGTGGGGCACTGAGGGGGTCATTCCACATGATTTTAGAAATTGAAAGAGAGAAAAGGGCATCCGAATGCTTTCGGATGTGCATCTTTTACCATAATAGGGCATCCATGTTTAAACCATAATGGATGAATCTTTAGACTAAAACTTGGAATAGCACAGAATAAAGAGGACACTGGTCAAGTTCGAGCACTAGTAGACCCTTGCTTTCATTGCCCCAAACCAATGCGTCATTCCAGCGAGCCATAGTGACTTTGTGTTGTGAACTGATTTCATGACATCATAAATTTAGAAATGGCATGGGAAATAAACCAAGATCTATTGCTCCAGAAATCACAACTTTGACAATGCATGTTATAATCTCATCTCCGAGGACATCAATGAGAGCCCCATACTTTGGCCAAGATTCTTTGCACAAGAAATCATAACATTAATGAAGAGCACCATCCCAATGCACGAATAGTCTCATCTCTAAGGATACCGACGAGAACCCCATATCAAACTTTTTCTTTCCATACATCCATGAACAGAAAAGGGACCGGAGGAATAAACCAAGATCCTTTGCTTCAGAAATCACAACTTTGATGAGAATCCCGAGCTCAATGCATGAAAAATTTCATCTCCAAGGATATCAACAAGAACCCTAGATTTTAGCCAAGGGTCATGCCAAAAATAGAAACTTGAAAAATCCCCATTGAGCCATCTCCTCCACATTTCAGAATTGATAGGGAGTTCAATTACCTTTCCAAGGATGAGAAGAAGTGCGTAATGTAGCAGAAGACAGATTGGAATATTTTGAATAAAATGTTTTTGTCTAAAGACTAGAGAGAGTAGTCTCTTCCCGAAGCAAATTGCTGCCAAACTACTCTGAAGCAAAGTTGATGCCAAGTTTCACTACTTGAGCTCTTTTCATGTCTTTGGAAAGTATGAAACCATCACAACCTTCTTCCGCTTTAGAAATTCAATCCCATTATCATAATATAGTTTTTCAGAATTATTAGCGCCTACCCACAGGAAACATTTGAGAATGTGTTCAAAAGAAAGCTTTTTTCCTAAAATGTTTAAAAGACAAGAACCAGTAAAGGGAAATGGCATGAAGAAGAGAGAAACTAAAGTTAAACGCAGAGGAGAGGACAGATTCAGCCACTGAATCATTGACGTTAGAAGAGATTTTATCAGTTAGAATTCGGTAATAGCCAGCCCTGAGCTTTCCAATAAATAATAGGAGACCTATTTAGAGGGTAGATATGCTTTTGGAAATCTAAAATAGCTGTTAGCTAGTGTGCTTTTTTGTTATGAGTATTATTTTTCTTTAAGAAGAACAAGCTAATCAACAAACAAAACCAATACTTGAAACCTAAAATAAACATAGCAAATCTGCATTTTGAATTTTTTTTAAGATAGGGATAAAAAAACCAGATGCATCAGCAATTTCCCTTTAGAATGGTGGAGTACGTTCGTCAGATTAATTCCGAGAAATTACATATAAATGCTTAATCCCACTGAAATGTTCCAAGAACGCTACCAACAAGAATAATAGCTTTGGCATGATAATGTATTAATAAAAAATGGAACAAAAAAAAAACAAAGCAAAAAAAAAAACAAGTTGCATAAACAGGTTTGATATTACTTTGATGGATGAACCAAAAGTCCCAGGTTGGAATAATCATGCACAGCAGGGAACAAGAACAAACAGGCAGGAGAGGTCAATCAACCCAGCTTAAGGAAAAACTTCCATGATCATTATGAGCACAACAGAGTAATCAGCAGGAGAAAGAACAACATAAGAGAGAACTGCATGAAGATAATAGAAATGGTCAGATTTTTCATACAAGTGTAAATCAGGTCCGATTTTTCATACATGTGTAAATCAGGTAAGATTTTTCATACACGTGTAAATCAGGTCAGATTTTTCATACACGTGTAAATCAGCATATACCAAGTCTAGAAAGATCAGATACTTGAAGAGATGAAAGCCAAAGGTCAATCATAATGAATTTAAGCAAATATCAAACACAAACAATGAATACCGGCACAATTACGGAAAGTGGTAGTGCACTATGTAACAACATCACATAGGAGAAAACATGCTATAAACCCACTAACAAAAGATCCACATCAAGCAAGGGAAGAATAACATACTTGTAACATCAAGTAAGCCGCATAACAGATGGAGCAGTCAACTATCTGAAGTCAGTATGATCTGTAAAGACCAAGTAAACCTTTTTCCCTCTCTTCCGTTCTTCTTCTTGCAGCCTCTCTTGCTTGGAGCGCAGCAGCTTCCTCACTGGACATAGACTTAGGTTTATCTTCCCTCTTCCTCTTGCCAACAGAAATTGATGAAGGGGCACCCTTAGAGGATCCCCTAGAGTGCATGTATGATGAAACAACCAACCCTGGAGGAGGACCACCTTTATATTTCCCAGAGTCTTTTGATACTTTTATAGTAGACTTCTCAGAGACATCTGATACAGATAGTAAAACAGATGTTTCATGTTTAGGTTCCAGAGAGCTAGAGATACTATAGCTATCAGACCCTGAAACTTCGGATGAAGATCTAAGTATTTAATAACTCAAAATCCACATTTACTCTTTGAAAATAATCAACTCGTGATTTTAGGTTGATCCTAAAATTTTCAGATCAAAAAATCTTCCTAGGTAGCTATTTAGCCATGTATAATATGGTCCCATGGGAGCATGATATACACATGCGCAGTATTGGCCAAATCCATAAGATACTAAAGCTTACTTTACCATCTTTTGATGTTATTAAACTTGCTTTTGTATGTGGATCATCCACAGCAGTTTCCAAAGTATCAGTATTTGAATCTGCACCTTTCTTGAAAGCAGCTAAATCCTTCTGATAGCTGCGGTTAGCTTTCTGAGAGAACAATTGAAATTGACAATTAGATAATATATTAGAAAATAATCCATTATCACATAGAGATAAACTTAAAGTCGCCCTTCCTATACCACTTTAGTGCTGGGAAATATGAAAAAGAAGTGTGATAAGGAAAAGAACCCTTTTCATCATTCTATCCTAAGAATGTTTGCACACCAGGTATGAAACATGCAAACAGGTACTAATTCCACAAAAATTGATGCGTATGTCAAATAGTGAAGGATGTCAATCAAATGGCAAAACGAATACTAAAGGGAAACACAGAATTTCAAACTCACCAAATGATAGAGGCTACCCAAATGAGTGCAACTGCTGTTGGATGGGATATACTTCTGACAAATAAATGAATAATTTTAGCTGCCATGTCTCCTTGACTCCATAACTTGTATTATGAGCAGAAAATCATTTTTTGTACTATAGTATTTGTCTAAGTGTATTTCTTACAATTTAAAATTGTCTGTTGAAAGGATGATTTGTAATTATTTTCAATGTAATGAAGATTTTCCTTTAGGATTGCATTTCTTTTCGTCGCCACCCTCTCATAGTTATCTTCATTCACACTCGTCCACAACTCCGTTCTTCTAAATGGCATCAGAGCCAAAATCAAGAGGTTTTAGAATCATGAAACATGCACCACATGCACATATGCGCAAGAGAAGAGTGACAATGGCAGCAAAAGCGGCCACAATAAAAGATAAAATTTCTTGAGAGAAACTACAGTACCACACAGAAATTGGGAGTAGCTTTGTCAAAAATCTGTCAATGGCAGTGCATATGACACCCGAGAATCCCATCCAACCCCTGTGGTTTTCTTCTAAGAGATTTATCCAATCCATAGTCTCATGGTTAAGAAATCGAGGTTTAAGTATGTCATATAATGGGGTTCTTCTTGCTCTAATATCTAGATTCTTAACTATATTTGGCATATGTTTAAGTCTTAAGTATGACTCTCGGGAATGGTTAACTATGCCAACTCCGGGTGGGGAGAAGAAACTAAAGCTGCACCACAATAAAGAACTATCAACATCTTATCTTGCTGCGCTTGAGAGATTGTAGCAAGATAAGAATGAGATGGGCAGAATATGACCACACACCAATGATTTTGTAAGTAATAAAGGAGTCTTCTTACTCCCGGCATCCATTTCCAACAAAGGAACAATGTCAGTTGTTTCGTGGTGGGATCTATATAGCGCTGCCAACGAGCCGGCCCTGCCCGAGGCCCGGATCTTGTTTTGAGCCAGACCGGCCCACAAACAGTACATAGAAAACTGGGCCCAGCCCACAAACAGTACAAAGGCGACCCAGCCTAGACCGTGAAGACCCATTAGGCCCACTGGATCTGGCCCGGCCCATTTTTTTTGGGGGAGGGGGGGAGGGAGGGGGGGTTAAAATTTCTCTGGGGACTTTTCTTAGAAGGAAAAAAAGTTCAAAGGCCAGTTAGGCTCAGTGGGCTTGGCCCGGACCAATCCAAGCCTGACCCAATTTTTTTTTTTACTTCCTTCCGATTTTTCTTATAAAAAATTGCTAATTAATTTTCACAAATTTAAATCCCCTTTAAATAAAAATACTAGAAAGAGTAGGTCAATATGCTTCTAGAGAGAGACAGATATTTGGGTTTTTTTCTTGAGTTGGGTTTTTGGATGGGAGAGACGTTAGGGTTTGTTTGAGATGGGTTTAGAGAGGGGTCTTTCTGGAGTGGGTATTTGGAAGAAGAGAGGTACTTTTTTTTTTTTTTTTCATGGGTTTTTTTGGAGAGAGAGTGATTAGGGTTCTCTAGGTTTTTGGAGGGAGAGTGATTATGGCTTTCATGGTTTTTGGAAGGGAGAGAGGATGGGGTTTTTCGAGTGGGTTTTTTGAAGAGGGAGAGAGAGATTAGGGTTTCGGGGACTCACCCGCCTTCAACGTGCTTGTGAGGACATTTCCAGCCATTGTTGCCCTTCTTTTTGCGAAAACCTTTGCTTTGGCTTCTATTTCTTTTGATGTGTCCTTTAATGGAGGATTCAAAACGCCGATCAAGCATCATTTTGCAACATACCTAGAGAGCTCTAGTTCTCTAGTCTCTCGCCCTCCTCTCTCTCTCTTCTCTCTCTAAGCCTTTTCTTTTTCTCTCTAGGTTGGGGGGCCTGGTATCTGGTTTTATACTAGTGGTCGATCTGTTGGTAATCTGATTTTAGAGAGAGAGAGATGGTCGATCTGCTTCTAAAGAGAGAGAGGGCTTTATGGGAGAGAGGACTACGTGAGTGAGGCCAAAGAGAGAGAGAGAGGGGGCTTTGTGAGAGAGCAGAGAGAGAGAGAGGGCTCCATGACTCACAACAGAGAGGTGAGAGGGAGAGAGCGAAGCCATGTTAGGTTCTGTTTTTGGGGTTAGGTTTAGAGAGAGAGGGTTAGGTTTCTTTTTTGGGTTAAAGGTAAATTAAGATTTGAGAGAGAGAAAGAGAGAGAGGGGAGGGTAGAGTTTTTTTTTCCTTATTATAAAAAAAAATATTTGAAGAGTAACAAAAGAAAAAAAATCTTCTAAATGGGCCGGGTCGGGATTTATTTGGGCCAGGCCATGACTTGAGGTCGGTTTTAAGGCCCGTTTGGGGCAAACAGGCCTTTTTCGGGCCGACCTATTAACAGCCCAGCCGTACCCATGTACCCATGTTTACATGGTGACCCAGCCCAGAGCCCGAAACCAGCCCAAAAACAGGCCCGCTAGGGGCCCGTAACCAGGCCCAACCCTGCCCATTGGCAGCCCTAGATCTATATGGTGGTGGGTTCTTGAATTATATTCACTAGCTGTTAAGGTGTTGTCTTAAAGTGTCAACTCATCATGTACTGAGAGGTGCTAGAGTACATATAGGTATATTCACAGTTTTAAGCGGAACATATTAAATATTCAATGCTCCAAGTCATTGGTTTATGTTCACTACAATAACAAGGTGTTAAGCAGATTGCGATCAGACTATGCAGAGAAATACAAAGGATGGGATTTTCATCCTGATGATGACCACCTTGAGGATGATATTGGGGTATTACAAGTATTAGGCGACCACATTGATGCTGATGATGAGGCTCGTCAAGGTGCTCCATTACCAAGGCATGTCCCTCCCATTACATCTTCAGGCCATGACACAAGTTTGGCATGCACTATTCCCTCGGAGTCCCCAGCAACCCAGAATCCTACCACTCAAGGGTCATCTTCTTCGAATGTAGTCTCCTCTACTTCCATTGTTTCTAAAGGCTAGCTCTCCAAAAGGGCAAGAGGACAAGATGGCCTACTCTCTCTCTCTCTCTCTCTCTCTCTCTCTCTCTCTCTCTCTCTCTCTCTTAGATGCAAACGAAGCTTTTTAAAGCTTGAAAAAGCTTTTTAAAGCTTCGACCCCTTAATTTCGAAATCGCGATCCAACACATCTTTGAAAACTTGAACCCATTAATTGTGGATAGACGTTCCCAAATATATCGAATTTGGATTCTAGCGAGGATTAAATCTTGATTCCATGTCAATTGGAGTAGAAATCTTATTTCGAATGCCTTCTAGTGGTTGCACAGTTTCATTATTTTATTTGTGCCACCCTGGATGGCCTTTACTTTAAATTTAAAATATAATTGGTAAATACAACACATACAATTAAAAATAAAATAATGGTGTAAACATAATCCTATTTTCTCTTTATAATAATGAAGTCAAAATCACAATTTAGGAATACTTGCCTTTTGTACATAATGACCATAAATTCAATAGGCAACGCAATCACTTTAAAATTCAGGAAACCTTCTAATAAGAGATATCCAATATAAGTTCTAAAGTTCATGAGGCTCAAGATGTGCGTCGCTTTTTTCTCCATAAAAAAGAAATCTTGATTCCTAATAGGGGTCATCAAACGCATTTCATAGTCCATATTATTGTAAATCTCGATCTCAAACTGGCATGGATATCTGATTTATATGTTAGAATCACAATTCAAAACAACAACATATCTATGTTCCACATATGTCAGAAACTCGATTCCGCATAATTAAGAATCTTGACTCCTAGAGTGTCGATTCCAAGGGGATGGAAATCCCGATTCCAAGGAGGACGGAATCTCGATTCCATAGGTGGATGAAACTTGTTGGATCTATTTCGGTCGAAACACGATTCTCAAAAACTAGGAATATCGTTCCTAGCGATTCCTATTGTACGAACAACAATTCCTAAGACAGGAATCTTCTAGCTGACCGTGATTCTGCGATTCCAGTTCCTAAAACGATTCAGATTCCCAAGCATTTTCAACAACTATGAGCCAAATACCTTAAGGGGTACAAGGAACATGGGTGAGTTGCGATGAATAATTTCTAAAGCTCTGATACCAATTGATACAAGGAAAAGGGGAAACAAAGTAAACAACCCAAAAAAATAAACAAATCAAAATATAGTGCAAGAGAATTATACCCTCTATCTGAGCCCGCATGAGAGTCCACCCCAAAGGCCGAGTGATGTGACCCACTCTAGGTCTGCCAGGGAGTCTACCCAAAGGATCTCCATACTTACATATCTATAGAAGAAAACCCTAAAACCCACCTTGTTTCCTACAAAACCCTTATTATTATTAAATCCTAACCTATCATCTTTAAAAGATTAAACTTCCAATTCCACCCTTTAATTCTCTACAACAAAAAAAGACATAAGTACCCTAAACGAAAACCAAAAACCCAAAGATACCCAAACCTAATATGAATCTCCAAAAAAAAAAAAAGAAATAAAGCCCTAAATACATCAACTATACACAGTTTGCCAAGATAGGAATCTTGGGGCCTCAATGGGCAGTCATCTATAACCCTGGTTAGAGACCATGTGCAAGAACAGGGGAAAAGGTTCCCTAAGTGTAACAGTAAAACAAGGCAGAAAAAAAGGGTTTACACAGATGGTTTTTTAGGCATGCAGGAAGAGAGAGAATTTCTTGCTAGGCTGCTGTGCATGTACAATAGAGGAATATGTCCTCCATGACTCAGAGATTAAGGTTAGATGATCTTTAAGGGCAGCCACATCAGAAAACAAGATTACAAAGTTTCTTGAGGTGCAAAAATGAGAGGGGATCGATTTCTTTGATGGCTGTTTGTGCACATGGAAGAGCAACCTTAGAGGTGAAGAGAAACCCGAGAGTGGATTGAAAATCCCATAAGCCATGTTCCAGAAGATTCTAAAGTCATTTTTGAGTGGAATGAAAGACTAGGTCAGTACGCCATTGTTCCATAGAAACCCAGTGCGGGGTGAACCAAGTATTGGGTGGTAACCCCCGGAAACCCTCACCAATATGTTATTTTTGTTGTGAGTTTTGTTTTTTCCCAAGTGTCCATAAGAATGTTGCAGCAACTAGATTCTAGGGAACTGTAATTGTATTGTTTTGCATTATTTTATTGTAAAAGATGTAAAAATGCATATAGCAGCACTTGTAAAGTTGCCAATACGAGCAATAAAGATTGTTTGAAAAAAAATTCAGAATTTGATACCTGATAAGCATCAGTACAGCTGCTTACATAACTGAGATTAAGAAGTATAGACTATAGACTACAAACTATAGCACAAATCATAGTTGTTGGAGGCAGGAGTGGGATCGGTTCTGGGAATGTCGAAAATCATAGGGTGGAAGTTCTCTGGGGTTAGGATCAACATCCGTATATGCAAAAAGTTAAGGAGCTAGATCGTAGGATACCTGGGAGCGAGATCCCATGTCAATGAAATCGAGGTTTTGACTTGGATAGGTCTAAGCTCAAGTGTCTTAATAGTATACGATAAAATTAGAATCAAGCAAATGCCTGCTCGATCCATTATTATATGCCTTAGCTTATTACCAATGCCATATAGCACTCCAATTTACCAGAATAATGCAATTTAATAATAGCATAAATTGGCTTACTATGATATTAACATGTAGTTTTTTAGTACCATTACCGATGCCATATAGCACTCCAATTTACCAGAATAATGCAATTTAATAATAGCATAAATTGGGTTACTATGATATTAACATGTAGTTTTTTAGTACCATAATTCTAGTATACCAAGAGGTGATGCACTACAAATTAACATATTCGAAAGAAATAAATCTATAATACTAAGGAGAAGAACAATAGTTCAATTAATAGTATAGCCCCTCTCCATGAAAGGATCCTACAAGCATGTAGACCAAGATCCCATTTTATACAGAGTGAGATCCCTATTTTTCTAAACCCAACTCCCTCCAAAATCCCTTCGAGTAGCTGCAGGATCGCATTCCTAGGGTGGGACCACGACCTTACTCTCAAGGTTCCCGCAATGATGGCCCAAATTACTGAATAAGGCAAGGGTGGCCTAAGCCCAGCCAAGAAATTAAACTAGCCTACTTTGCCAAGCCCAGGTTCGAACTCAGGCCTTACACCGTGTCCTGAATCGCCCGTTCAGCAGTGCTAGTTCTAACCAATCTATCAAACCAACAAAAGTATACTTGTTTTGAGCATTGGCCCTGTCTATAGGCTCACCAAGCTCCTCACCTCAACTAAATGAATCAATCTATCAAAAGAAGATTATTTTTCAATTGTAAATGTATCAATTGATGTTTTTGCTCACTTTTCATATGCATTATGTTTCTTCTATATATTTTGTTATGCTAAATGAGTATAATTTTTCTTGATAAATAAGTAAAAATTTCTACTACAAAGGTAAAAAGTAAAATGTTCATGGGTTACTTGAAGTCGTATAAAGCGTTTCACATGTTACAGCATATGATTATATCATTGACTTCTCCTCAACTAAAGAATGATGTGACTTTATGAAGAAACCATAATTTGTCTCTCTTGATCTCATTAATGGAGTATTATGAGAACAATACATATATTAATATCTATCTTCTATTTTTTGTTTATTACTGCAGTGGTTATTTTAGAAAGTTTACCCTCCATGGCGCTTCCGTCACTTTGACTTACATCTAACCTCTCTAATAACTGGTGTGAATTCAATTTTACCCTTGATGGATCATGGTTACCATATGATAACTCATCCAGAGAGGCTTTCCTTCACAAGATGTCATGTCTCCTCTATAAATCATTATACATTTTCAGCACATTAGTGGATCCTTGCAAGTCTGGAACAATTACAAAGATAGCGTGGAAATAGTCATCACAAGTCATACCTAAAATTTATCAGGGAAATTATTGAACTTCAAAATTCAGAGACCATGGAATGAGATAACATTTTGCCCCATAGGAGCTTGAGCAAGCGCTTTTGAGCTCTAGAGCAAGCCTCTTGCCTGGGATTCATTACCTCTATCTTCAAAAGGATGGCAACTGGATGTCCGAGGTTTCCTAGAGGGGTGGGGGAAGAGGGGTAGATAATAAGAGGGACATTAGAAAGAAGGGGAGGAAATGCAACCAACGCCAAACACTGGAAAAGCTACTTGAAGGATGCCATAGGTGCTTCCAACAAGCAATGTAACTAGCATCGCCCGAGTAAGTATATGAGTCAGAGAGCAGTGGTTTACTCAAGTTGTTTTTGTTTTTTTGAAAGTTGATGGTTAATATTATAATATTAAGATATTGTACAGCAGCAAGGGTAGAGGAGACCCACAGACTGGGACTCTCAACCTAAAACTTGGTCACTAGGGAGTGACCTATTCTAGAATACTAGTTCTAACATTCCAGTGAGGCAGGAAGAAGGGGCTTATATGAACCGCCCGTTAATAGGTAGAAGATAAGAAACTAGAAGGAGGCAGCCTTCCCGCCGGTTTACTCAAGTTTTATGTTAGAGTTCTTGAGAAATGAAAGAAATTCAAGTCTCCCTCTTTCGTTTTTCTTCTAAATTGTAATAATAACGCTATAAACAGTCAAGGGTAAAAGTGTACAAAAAATAAAGGGGTTTTCACTCCCAAATTTTACTCTAGAGAAATCCCACAACTACTACTTACTCAAGTTCTCGGGGAGTGCCAATCAATATTTCATTGATTCATCTCTTCTCCTCAATTACTCATTCAATTACAACCAAATGGAATTATTGAGTAGTCTCCTTCCCTTCGAATGATGAATTCTCTTAAATTAGAAGAAGACTTTGGAATTCATAAGGAATTTACTGGTCTATGCATTATTCCATTCGATCTTTTAGGTCCCTACTTCGCCTCGACGATTATGCCATGGTATCCCTTATTAATAAGAAATCCAAAGTCCAAAAAAACAATGAACCACTAACATAAAAAACTGAACCTCAAAACCAGGTTCTAAAACCTTAACAAGTCTGAGTCAGATTCACACACGTCAGAGTCAGAGTCATGTCATTGGGAACTGCCACCCCCCAGTATCAGATGACCCCGACATGGTCAACCCGAGTATTGGCTGAGTCTGATCAAGTCTTGTCAAGTCTGTCCAGCCAAGTGTACCCAGGCCTTTAGAAAAGCCTGTGATTCTGGTCCTAGCATAACCAGTCAGACTCGAGACTCCAGAAGCTGACTCAGACCTGCCCCTAGCCTGGTTCAGGATTTTTATATCACAAGCACTCCTAATGGAACTGCAAAATGGTTTTGATTAAATGTTAATTAGATGGTAAATTTGAAAAACTTGGATACGGTCAGCAATCAAAAGGTTCCTAAGTTGAAACCACCATGATGTCAAAAAGCATAGACAAAGATTAAGTGAAAGAAGAATTTCATATCCCCTGTGAGATTTGCAGCAACCATGCATTAACTTATCTTCGACCATAACAGTCGAACGAATCATTATAAGGATTTACTATCAAAATAAAATACCAAATGGTCCAAACTTAAAAATGTAGTATTTCAAATTTGATTTTCATTCTGTTTCTAGTATCTTATCAGAAAAAAAATATGTTTCTATTCTATTATTCTTCACCCAAGAATATTTGAGACCGACCCCTCATGAAAGGGAAAAAAGGGCACAGTAAATATTTTTTGATCGTCATCGAAATTGATGTCGCGCTCCTCCGCATATAGAAAATGAATAAATAAATCGATCAAATTACGGGAAGCTTTGTAAAGTGCCACTTTTGGAGTTAAACTTCCATTTGTCCATATCTCTCGAAAAAGTATCTCGTGTCTTTCATTCTTCCATAACATTGAATACTATAATTCACAGAACGGATCATTATAAGGACTTGCTATCAAAATAAAATACCAAGTGGTCCAAACATAAAAATGTAGTATATAATATTTGATTTTCATTCTGTTTCTATTATCATCAGAAAAAAAATATGTTTCTATTCGATTGTTCTTCATATTTGAGAACAGTGACTTCAGCCACTAAATTTATCTTCAATCAACTTTAACCCCAGGAGGGACTTGACCAATTAAAACCATAGAACTGAACAAATTTAACATGGGCAATTAGAGAAAATGAATATCTATAAGAGTAAGTATAATTTAAAACCTACATCCAACTATAGAAGCATTCAATCAAAGCTACATCAGAAAAAACAAATCTTCCATAAACTTACCATTTCAAGCTGTTCAAAATCTCGCAAAGCTTCCTTTTGCTCCTTTTCCTTGGCCGCATTCTCTTTACGCATAGCAGCAAGCCTTGTAGCAACATTGTCCTTGTGCCGCTGACCAAGCTCATGAGTTCTAATACTCAGAGGGTTGTTGGCTATATAGATCTTGCAGAAGTCACACCATTTGTTACCCTGGCTTACCCAATACTGGAAAGAAGGAAAATGGACTACAAGTAAGAGAAGCGCACAAACATTTTATGTTTACATAAAATTAAAAGGTACACCAACAGAGTAAGTTATACAAAACCATTGTGTATAGAACTAGGGGTAGTGAGGCAACTCCTAAAGTGCATAGAATGTTTCTTGAGTCAAAACATTTGGCTACACAAAAATGGAAAAGAGAATAAAGGGAAATAGTTTCCTTTGTTGCATAGATGGGGGAATCTTCTGAAATATGTGACTCAGTTACAGTAAATGGTCTACACAATAAGCTACAAATCAGCTGACTGCAAGAGAAGACCAAAATGAATTAGAAGTCAAATTATATCGCTGAATTAATCAAACACAGAGTTTGTATATCTCAAACATGTTCATTCCAGCAAGTTCAGATTCAGACTTAAACCTTACCATGCAAGTCCTTTTGGAAGCCGTAATGCAGCTGAAGTGATGGTATCTCACTAGGCCAGCCAAATTATGGAGTGAAAGAAATGTTGATTGCATACTCAAAGTAACAACCTTGTTAGGAGGTTCTAGCAGCTGTACCTTGAAGCATGATAATTATTCACTAATGTCTCAAAATTAGATTATTAGACAATATGGAATACACCCCAACTTTAACAAAAAGCTTCACTACAAAGATTGAACATAAAATACTCAAACATATAAAAAGTTGGATACAGCGTTCCAAAAATCGTCGGGCGGCACCTAGGCGGCCAGGACCCCCTGGTCGCCCAACGCCTAGGCGGCCGCCCAAAACCTGGGCGGCCTAGGACCTATGTTGAAGAAGAGGCGTAAGGTGCAGGGAAATATAAATAAATATCATAAAATAATTAAAATCCCATAATCCAAAAAGTTTCAAACCATTATATTTGCAATAGATAGACTACTAGTACAAACAAAAATAAAATATACTAGGAATTAGTAAATTAGTAATACAGGCACAATCCATGATCCATACTCCATAGATCATACTCCATACTGCACATTTTATATCATTCCATAATCCATATTTCCATACAATGATACAACCATACAGACATACACAAGAAAGTAGAGAGTAGAAACTAGAAAATAAGAAAAATAAAATATACAGTCATCTTGTGAGAGTTGTTTTGGGAGAAGAACATAAAATAACTAGAAGCACCTTGAAATTCCAAAATTGTATGAACAACAACAGTAACACTTTGAATGTTTAGCCAACTGTAAATTTAATCTGACATCTAAGAATAAATTTTAGTCCCAAATAGATCTGAAATCCTTTTTCCAAGTAAAAGTTAATCCAACACCTTGGTTAAATAATACTTGACCTTATCAATCAATTTATATATCACTATGGAGAGGTCGAGAGCAGGGGAAAGAAGATTTAGTAAGCCAGGGCTGATATTGAGAAATTATTCATGTGAAAAAACCTAGTCAGGGTATTTTTATGACCTGAAAAATTTCCAAATCATGAATATTGCACATTGTGAGGGCTTTCAAAAAGAAAATGATTTTGCAGTTTAAAAACCCTAAATCCAATAATCATGAAATGGCCCCCCACAGTCATTCTTTGAACAAGAACAGATTTGGAGCATTTTTTTAGCTCCAAATCAATGTAAATTGAAATTGATCTTAGAGATGAATAAAAGACAATTTGATAGTTTGGGGGTCAAGCAAATCCCCTAAACCTGCAGCTGTATGGGCCTGAGGGCGAATGGGGCTTATACTAGTGCTATGGTTGAACTATAAAAGCTTTTTGGAATGGATTGGGTTCAAGGAACAAAATCAATCCATCAGATTATGTATTTGAAAAACCCATGAGACAATAGACCAGTCAAATATTGGCATTATATCCATCACAGCTAATTCAGTGACATGGGGATATTTTTTTGACATGGGGACATTATAAAAAGGGAAACTCTAAAACATCACAACCAAATGTGTGCTTTTTCTCCTTAACCCAGAGTCATTGATTATTAACAACAAAACCATAGCAGAGAATGAAGATAATTTTGTTGTTCTCATTAATGATGACACAAAGTCCTTGGGTAGTTGTATTGAAGACGAACCAACTCAGGACGAACACCTATAAACTTAATATTAAAACTATAACGTTGCTGTTACTTTCTTATTAACAAATATGGATCACTAGGAAACTTCAAAAGAAAATATATGAACATACAGCCCCAATGGGAAAGGGAATAAACTCCATAAGATGCAAAGCCTACCTCCTGTAAAGTTATACACATCTGAGCTAAATCACTTCGTTCTTACTCATAATTTTTTAGCAAATTTGAATCGGATAAAACGACAAACAAAATAACAGATAGATAGAGAGAATTAGAGGAAACGAACAAAAAGAAAATAAATCACCTCTGTCATCCTTCGAGCTAGAAGGCTCTCTTCCTTTCAAAACTCAAATTTTGCGGCAATCCCAATGAGAAAGGAGTTAGCAGCAGATAGGAAATCTGCAGGAGGCTGGCCCCTTTCCAATTCGGAGAGAGAGAGCAGGGTGAACGGCAAGGGCCCTTTGCTTTCTGAGGTACAGCCGACCTAACACCCTCTGCCCTTTTAATTTGCGAATGACTGAAAAAGTTTGGACCTCTTCGTCAAAAGTCGCACTACATGGCGTTTGCAGCCTAACATAATCCAATTAAGGCACACCTCCAAATTTTATCAACGGATAATTTTGATGTAAAATATTATTCAAATTATTTAAAAATCTATTTTTATATTTAATTATAAAATTTTAAACTTTAAAAATAGTTAAAATTAAGCAGATCTATAAATACATAAAAATCTTGAAAATGGATGGTTTAGATAATGTGTTGCAAGATACACTACTTCTGGGACATGAAAACTTATTTTTTTATATTCATATAACTTGATGTCGAGATTATTAATTAGTGGGTTTTTAACATTTAAACAATATTTTTAAATGGATTTTTGAGGTGCATCTTTAATTCTACATTTAAAGGTTGCAACGTTGTATAAACTTTTTCCTTATAAAAAATTTCGAAAGTAGAAATTTAAGTACTTCGCAACATATTATTGTGATGGATGAAAGTTGGACTATGTAACCTGAGCAAATGTATACCGATAAAAAATAAATATTTTCTTTATTTTATGAATGGATATAATATAATAGAATCACAGTATCCACTACCAATAGAAGACCCATTGCGTAGCGATCATGGAACATATAACAGAATCACAATATCCACTACCAATGGAGGACCCATTGTGTAGCCGTCATAACACATAAAGCAGAATCACATATAATAGAATCACAGTATCTACTACCAATGGAGGACCCATTGCGTAGCGATCATGTCACATATAACAAAATCACATATAATAGAATCACAGTATCCACTACCAATGGATGACCCATTACGTAGCGCTCATGGCACATATAATAGAATCACATATAACATAATCACAATATCCACTACCAATGGAGGACCCATTGCGTAGCGGTCATGACACATATAACAGAATCACATATAATAGAATCACAGTATCTACTACCAATGGATGACTCATTGCATAGCGATCATGGCACATATAACAGAATCACATATAATAGAATCACAATATCCACTACCAATGGAGGACCCATTACGTAGCGGTCATGGCACATATAACAGAATCACATATAATAGAATCACAGTATCCACTACCAATGGAGGACCCATTATGTAGTGGTCATGACACATATAACAGAATCACATATATCAATTAGTGCCACCGTATCAAAGTATCATATTTTCAGTATCACAATCTCATATTTTTCTGCAATTTCAGACAGTAATGTCCAGCCACGGACATGGCCATAATGCTCGATCCATTTAGAATTCGGAAATGGTTCCAAAACAAAAATTTTTGGATCACTAGGAAACTTCAATAGAAAATATATGAAAATACAGCCCCAATGGGAAAGGGAATAAACTCCATAAGATGCAAAGCCTACCTCCTGTAAAGTTATATACATCTGAGCTAAATCACTTCGATCTTACTCATAATTTTTTAGCAAATTTGAATCGGATCAAATGAAAAACAAAATAACAGATAGATAGAGAGAATAAGAGGAAACGAGCAAAAAGAAAATAAAGCACCTCTGTCATCCTTCGAACTAGAAGGCTCACTTCCATTCAAAACTCAAATTTTGCAGCGATCCCAGTGAGAAAGGAGTTAACAGCAGATAGGAAATCTACAAGAGGCTGGCTCCTTTCCAATTCAGAGAGAGAGAGCAGGGTGAAAGGCAAGGGCCCTTTTCTTTCTGCATTACAGCTGACTTAACACCCTCTGCCCTTTTAATTTGCCAATGACTGAAAAAGTTTGGATCTCTTCTTCAAAAGTCGCACTACATGGCGTTTGCAGCCTAAAATAATCTAATTAAGGCACACCTCCAAATTTTATCACAACATGTAATTTGATGTAAAATATTATTCGAATTTTTTAAAAATCTATTTTGACATTTAATTATAAAAGTTTAAACTTCAAAGATAGTTAAAATCAAGCAGATCTATAAATACATAAAAATCTTGAAAATGGATGGTTTAGATAATGTGTTGCAAGATACACTACTTCTGGGACATGAAATCTTTTTTTTTTATATTCATATATCTTGATGTCGAGATTATCAATTCGAGGGTTTTTAACATTTAAACAACATTTTCCAATGGATTTTTGAGGTGCATCTTTAATTCTACATTTAAAGGTTGCAACGTTGTATGAACTTTTTTCTTACAAAAAATTTCGAAAGTAGAAATTTAAGTACTTCGCAACATATTATTGTGATGGATGAAAGTTGGACTATGTAACCTGAGCAAATGTATATTGATAAAAAATAAATATTTTCTTTATTTGATGGATGGATATAATATAATAGAATCACAATATCCACTACCAATGGATGACCCATTGTGTAGCGCTCATGGAACATATAACAGAATCACAATATCCACTACCAATGGAGGACCCATTGCGTAGCGGTCATGACACATATAACAAAATCACATATAATAGAATCACAGTATCTACTACCAATGGAGGACCCATTGCGATGCGATCATGGCACATATAACAGAATCACATATAATAGAATCGCAATATCTACTACCAATGGAGGACCCATTGCGTAGCGGTCATGGCACATATAGCAGAATTACATACAATAGAATCATAGTATCCACTACCAATGGAGGACCTATTGTGTAGCGATCATGACACTTATAACAGAATCACATATAATAGAATCACAGTATCTACTACCAATGGAGGACCCATTGCGTAGCGATCGTGGCACATATAACAGAATCATATATAATAGAATCGCAATATCCACTACCAATGGAGGACCCATTGCGTAGCGGTTATGGCACATATAGCAGAATCACATATAATAGAATCATAGTATCCACTACCAATGGAGGACCCATTGTGTAGCAGTCATGACACATATAACAGAATCACATATATCAATTAGTGCCACCGTATCACAGTATCGTAGTCTCATATTTTTCTACAATTTCAGATAGTGATGTCCTGCCACGAACATGGCCATAATGCTCGATCCATTTAGAATTCGGGTTCCAAAACTAAATTTTTACTAGACACGCGGACCTTTCAAATGGGGTCGTTTGAAAGTGTTTGGATGCAATTTGGCCCTTTGAAAGCTTATTAGAAAGGAAGCATCCCATTTGAAACCTGTTGTGCAGTTGGAACTGTGTCATGTCCCGCTTAACACCATTATGACTTTCAATCCATAAAACATTTAGTCCCATGTTATGATAGATTTTATCATACAACCCTTCTTATTATTCATTAAGATGCACATAAACACTTAATCACAAATTTTCATGGCAATCAAAGAAGATTTCAATGCTCATTTTGACATGCAATGGCAGGATAAATTTCTGGAAACCATGGCACAACAGGGTACACATGCAGTCTTAGTTCATGTTTAATCCATGCTTTCATGCCTAAGGACCTACAAGACTGATGATCCACTTACTTAAGGTGCACTGTGCCTCCAAATCTTCTCCCATAGCTCCTCCTTCAAGCTTCTAACAAGGCTCTTCAATGGGAAGCAAGGCTAATAAAAGGGGCTCTAGAGAGAGAGAGGAAATGAAATGGCATTGGGGGGGAGGAGAGAGGCTTAAGTACCCCTTGGTGGGGAGGTGGTAATTCAAGTGGTGGCAGATGGCAAACACCACACATGCAACTAGACAAGTGACATGTGTGGGAGCATGCACTTAGCAAGTGGCGTTCACTGTCCATGCATGGCAGTGCCTCAAACGGTGTGGCCATGCACGACGGTGCCCCCAACAGTGATGCCTCTCTTCTCCAAATGGCGATGCCTCTCTTCTCCAAACGGCGATGCCTCTCCCTCTTCGCAAGTGGAGCTCCCACACACCCCCCCCCCCTTCACACACGGGGCATTACCCCTCTTCTTATCAGACTCCTACTGCCGTGCATGTTTCCTTGCCCAGGAAAACCTTGGTCCTTACATCATCCCCCCCCTTAAGAAATATTTTGTCCTCAAAATCATTAACTTAGCTATTTAAACAAATGGGGGTATGTATCCTAGATCTCATCTTCTCGCTCCCATGTTGATTCTTCTCTCGAATGATACTGCCATAGGATTCTGGCCAGGGGAATCTCTTTATTGCATAAAACCTGAACCGTCTTGTCTAGTATTTCAATCGGCTGTTTAACATAAGTCAATTCTTTACTTATCGGAATTGGCTCATACTTCAAGACATGGGACGGATAGGGCTGATACTTCCTTAACGGTGAACTATGAAAGACTTCATGAATATTAACTAACTCGGGCGGTAAGGCCAAATAATATGTTGCAACTCCTATTCTTTCTTGAATATCAAAGGGTCCAATGAATCGTGGATTTAGTTTTCCTTTCTTGTCGAACCTCATAATTTCCTTAGTTGGCGACACTTTCAAAAAGAGCCGATCACCCACTTCAAATTCGAGGTCTATTCGGCAGCTATCGGCATAACTCTTCTGCCGACTTTGAGCAGTTTTGAGCCTTTATCGAATTAAGGAAATCTTCTTCAATGTCATCTAAATAATTTTCGGCTCTAATAGCCTCTTGTCGTCGACCTCATCATAACATATTGGTGATCTGCACTTTCTCCCATATAGGGCCTCAAAAGGTGCCATTTGAATACTGGCTTGGAAACTGTTGTTCTATGCAATCTCTATTAGAGGTAAGTGATCATCCCAGTTTCCTTTAAAGTCAGCAACACAGGTCCTCATCATATCTTCTAGGGTCTAAATGGTTCTCTCTGACTGTCCATCAGTCTGGGGGTGGATTGCAGTACTGAAAGTGACTTTTGTTCCCAAGGCTGATTGCAGACTATTCCAAAATCTTGAAGTAAATCTAGAATCCCAGTCGGACACAATTATAACAGGTACCCCATGCAGTCTTACAATCTCTTTGATATAAAACTGAGCCAGCTTATCAAGGGTATAAGTGGTGCAAACTGGAAAGAAATGGGTAGCTTTAGTTAATCAGTTCATAATAACCTAAATACTATCGTGTCCAATGCCTGATCTTAGCAACCCAGATACAAAGTCCATAGTGATGTGCTCCCATTTCTACTCCGGCACAAGTAAGGGATGTAACAGTCCAATGGGTTTCTGATATTCAACCTTCACTTGCTTACTTGTCAAACACTTAGAAACAAATTGTGCCACATCCCTCTTCATGTTATTCCACCAGAAATTTTTCTTTAAATCCTGATACATTTTCGTGCTCCCAAGGTGCATAGTGTAACGAGAGTGGTGTGCCTCTTCTAGAATAGCCCTTTTTATATTCTCATCACTTAGAACATATACCCGATCTTTAAATTTCAACAAATCATCATTTCTGATAGAGAAACCATCCTTTCTTCCTAATTACATGTCTTCTACGATTTTCATGAACTAGGGGTCTGTCTTTTATGCCGCCCGGATCTGTTGAAAGAGCTGAGGTTCCACCCTTATATCCATAGTTATTCCTACCCCATCACTAGGGGGGAGTGCTGGGTGCCATTCCACTTCATCTTCTATCAGTGGGTGATAGTTAATGGTGAGGTCATAATCATTAAGTAGGTCCATCCATCTTGTTTACCTCATGTTCATCTCCTTTTGAGAAAATAGATACTTGAGGCTCTTATGGTCCATGAATATATTAAATAGGACCCCATAGAGGTAATGTCTCCAGACTTTCAAGGCGAAAACCACAGCCGCGAGCTCTAAGTCATGAGTTGAGTAATTTTGCTCGTGCGACTTTAATTGTCTGGAGGTGTAAGCTATGACTTTTCCTTGCTGAATTAAAACACATCCAAGCCCTTTATGAGAAGCATCAGTATAGACCACAAAGCCTTCGTTTCCTTCGGGTAAGGTTAAAATTGTGGTCATAGTCAATCTCTTCTTTAATTCTTGAAACTCTTCTCACAATCATCTGACCATACCAATCTCACTTCCTTTTGGGTCAGACGAGTCAAGGGAAGCGCTATCTTTGAAAAACCTTCTACAAAACGTCTATAGTATTATGCTAATCTGAGAAAACTACAGACTTCTATTACATTTATAGGTCTTCCCCACTTAAGTACGGCTTCAATTTTGCAAGGGTCAACAATGACCCCATCCTTAGAAATAACGTGTCCAAGGAAAGCCATGCTTGGAAGCCAAAACTCGCTCTTTCCCAGCTTAGCATTGTAGACACCCCATTTTAAAACTGGAAAATTCTATGGTTTCTTGAACCTTTAGGATCACAATTAACCTAGTAAATCCAAATCGATAATTCACACAACCTATCTTGTGACCTGGAACCAGTTTGCCTGCCCGGAACCCTGTAGAAACCCTGTTTTGACCCAGATTTCTGTAAACGCCCTGTTTTATCAAAATAATCACTAAAAATAGTAAAAAAATATGTTTTGACCCAAAATTTTTCTGGTAGCTTCATAAGAGGCTGAGGAACATACTTGAAAAAATATTTCAATTTTGACACTTTTTGACTTAGGCGACATGAGCAGTGTCACCCAGATTTGGATGACACTATCCGTGTCACCCGAGCGACACAACCCCGCGTCGCCCAGATCCAAGACCCTCAAAACATGTATTTTTAGATGGGGATGCATTTTTTATGTGAGTATATCCTCCCCAGTTGATTTGGACCACTATAAAGCCTCTTTTTGTGGTCATTTGACAGGGGACACAGATAAAAAATCTAAGAGAAATTAAAAAACCCTACGAAATAGTTAGCTTCGAAAAACCCAGGCCTCCTGAAACCCTAAGCTTCAACCTGAGAAAAACCTAGACCTAAGGCATAACAACTCTAGATCTAACCCTTTTACACCAGGGATATGCTGGTCAACATCCGAATCAGAGAGGCAAAGAGGACGCTTGTGCTGATATGGGTGAGCCCTCGAAGGCACGAGAGTCCGGGGCCATCTGGCCTGGTTTGGTATTGTTTCTTCAGTTTTCCTTTTTCATATTTTTAATGTTTTATTTTATTTTGATCTTATTTTGTTTAATTATCCTTAAAAAATTATATTTTATTGTCTTGGATCATGCTAGCGCTGCCACAGATCTAAACGTAGATCTGCTCGTTCTGGGTAGATCTGGCCTCAGATCTGAATTCGATTTGTCCCACCTTCTCTACCACTTCATTCATTTCGAGCTTTATCTGAGCATCAAATACGATTTTTTATTCATTGTTTTTCACTATTTTCAATCACAAAAGCTCCCAAGAGTCAGCTGTGATCAGGATCTAGGGTTTAGTGATCCAAAACCCTGATTTTTCTTGGTGACACCAGGCGTGTCGCCCAGATCCAGGGCGACACTCCCCATGTCGCCCCAAACGCAAAAGTTTCAGATTATTATAAAACTTTGCAGAAGTAGTATATGACCTTTTTTGTGATTGTTCACAAAATTTAAGAGCAAAATAAAAATTTTAAAAATACCAAAAAAATATTTTACTGTTCTGTCTGCACTCTTCTACTTTAATATGTTTTAATTTATTTCATCATAAATATATTTTGTTCCTGCTTCTTAAAAGTTTAAAGTTGTATTATTTCATCAATATTAACAATAAAAAAATTTTAAAAAATAAAAACAATAATGTTTTTGGGCAACACTACCAGGGTCGCTCATCCTGTAAGGGCGACAACACTTGTGTTGCCCAACTGCAAGGGTCCTAAAAATATTCTGAGACTCTACATGCCCATTCCAGGGACTTTGGGCTTCCTTTCGACCAAGTTTGGACTTAAAATAAATTTTTTAAAATATAAAAAAATATTTTTCTTCAGATAGGACAGCGCTGTTTCTGACTCTTTTATTTTATTTTAGTTTGTTAATTTTGACCGAAACCATGTTTTCCCTGCTTTCACCATGCTTCGTTTAACTATATTTAATCAAGGTTAAAAAATAAAGAAAAATAAAAAAAATAAATATACATCGGGGGCTGCTTGCACCCTCCCTTAACTGTGTCCGTTCGAGTCAACCTCGACTCGGGCGGCGCTTGACTTAGCATGGACTGTGCCTTCATTGTTAGGACTTTACCCTTTTTGGGGCTCCATCTATATGGTTAGGTTCCTTGATCTCACCCTCCGGATTTGGATGATCGAGCGACACATGTCTTGAGTTTCGAGGGAAGACCCAGGACGATTTTGAGATCGCTCTCTCAGGAACCTCGTTCGAGAACGGGGGCAGGTGTTACCAACTGCTGAGAGAGGAATTTAAGGTGGGTTTGGGACCTACTCGAACTGGGTCACGTGGGTGCCCTCTTAGATCACGAAGAAAGCCCTCCAATAATAAAATTGGTTTGGAATCGCCTCCCTTGGCTTGTATTCTTCTTGTTTTTTACAATCAAACACATATGGAAAAGGTTATAAGACAGGTGGGTCAGACCTCACCCTTTCCTCTTTGATGAACGTACACAAGCATGCGCTTTCAAAAAGAAAAATAAAAGAAGAAAGATGGCTAGACGATAGGACTATACTGATAAATAATTCGACTGAGCGGGAGGGATTCGACTAAGTGGGAGGATCAAAGCGGTGCCTAAGCTGATAAATAATTGGCTTGACGTGGTAGCAAAACGGGCTCGGTAACTAAGATCGGCTCATAGGATTACTACTAGACGTCATTACTAGTACCAGCTAGCTAGGCACGATGGTTATTCTGTCGTGGCAATAAAGCGCGGCAAGTAATCCTAACACAACAACATTACGGCTAAACAACAGGACTACCATTAGAGGCTAACCTCAATCCCTCTTAGTAGAATGAAAGAGTAACAAAATGATGGTTAAGAGGAAATGAAGTAAGAGAAGAAGGGAACATAAGGAGGGAGGGAGAAGAAAGGAAGAGAAGAGGTTGTGTAGCACGGAAACTTGGCAGATGGTCTTTTGAAGTGCTGATGAAGATCTTGACCAATTCTGGGGCCATTATGAGACTATAGGGAACTTTCACTGTTTTGTAGGATTCATTGACCTGCTTCCTATCAGGGACCAAGGTGCTGAAAAATACATTCATACTACTTGCCCACCGAATGTTGTGCTTCAAGAGAAACGAGAAGGACAATCATTCGAAAAATTTTCTTCGGCTTTTACTTTTTTCTTCGTAGCCACAGGACCACGTGAAGGTTGAGGAGATTCACATAATGGTGTAACTAGTATGCTTAAATGTAGGGATGCATTGTTCGCTTCGTGGAGACTTTAAGGGAGAAGTGACTTTTTTGAGGGATCTTGTCGAAGTCCTCACCCTCATGCGGACTGTTTATGATTCTAAAGCTGAGGATTTTGTTCGAACCTCGTTAGTCAGAATCAGACCCATCTAGCAATTGAGTGCCATGTTGAAGGGCAATGTTCCCATTTGGTCTGGGTTCGTTTGTTTTCTTTTGATTAGTGTTGTTTGCTGCTACACCAGGTTTTTTTTTTACTATCAGAGTACCACTGTAGGTCTTATCTATCGAGTCCAGTCGCAGACCGTTTTATTAACTGATCCCGAAGGTCTGGGACTGCCGGCTGGGCGAGCTGAAGTCTCTGACAAGTTTTGCCTTGGCTTTGTCAGTTTCTTTCCTTTGTAGTGTTTGTTTTTAGAGTGTGTTTGTGACATCATGGGAACAATGTTCTTCCTCATGAGACTTGTCTTGTCATCTTGGCGAGTCTTCTATCTTTCGAGTCCTTTTACAACTGGACTCAGGTTGACGGAATCTTTTCCTTGAACATCGTATTTTTGGATTCCTGGCATTGTGGCATCAAGGATTTTCTTCCTTTGAGTGAAGGTTGAAGTCGCATGTTGAGACGAGTGCTGCATCAACCTATTTATTGATCTAGGCGTCCTTTGTGGATTTTATCTTGAACTTGGGAAGCGGCGCTGTAGAGACAGCTTTCACCAACTTCTTTTTTTATTTTAGGGCTCTTTTGCCCATGACCTCTCGGCCATGACCACCCTTTTCATCCATGTTTAATCACGATGCCCCTTTCGGGTTTTCACCGTGCCGGGTTTTTTATTCACGGAACTCTTTTACTCAAGGTTTTATGACATCTGTCATTTTTACTCATGGTGTTCCCTTATTAAGGTATACACCATGCCTATTATTTCATCATTTTTTTTTGTGAAGGCGTGTTTAAGGTCATGCCTTCGGGACCTGTGCGATACAATTTAACGTCAAAGGGGTCAGGATGTGCACTATGGTTTAAGGTCATACAACTGGACTGCGGTGGTGATGAATGGCAGTCTGTGGAGGCCAAGGAGTGAGTATGGTGGTGGTTTGACTCACTTGGGGAGATGGCATTAGGCTATCTATGAAAGATGGATGATGTATGAAATGTGGGTGGACGACGGTGACCCACTAAATTACAACAAGTTTGGATGGCAGGATGATTCACCGTTTTGTGAGTGCAGGTGAGACTCACTAGGGAATGATGTAGTGTGATGAAGTGAATGAACACATTGGGGAGGTAATGAAGGTGGCGCGCGCACACTAACAGGTAGGTTAGGGACGGCTTGCAGAGAGTGCACGTAAAGGCGTGTGCACGTATGTGGGGGTGCGTTTATGGTCATACCTCTTGGAAACTAAAAGGTCCAGGAAAAGGAACGATTACTGAAGGTAGACCGTCGTTAGGAAGCTGTACGGTTGCGAGAGGTGAACCGTCGTGGGAGGTGAACCGTCGCCCTTGGAGATCGTACAATCATTAAGGGGGTGTGGAACTTAGGCTCTGTCTTAGGAAGTGAACAGTCGCGACAGGTCCGACGCTAACAGAAGTGCTGCTGGAGCTGGGGCAACCGACACTGTTGGTTTAAAAGTGTAACTGGTGCTGAGACATCCGGTGTTGATCCTCAAGAAAGGCAACTGGCGTTAGGAATTCAGTCGGCGTTAGCCTGACCAGACTTCAGGCGATAGTCATCAACAGTGTGGCCTGTCATGATGCGGAGAGTAATGCTTGCATGTGGCAGTAATAAACGTGCGGGATTTGCAATGTTCGACGATGAGCTATGTACGACGATGTTCATGGGCGGACAAAAAGTGGTGGATGATGGTAAGGCAGGGTTTGTGGTACGCATTGGAAGCCAAATTCTTCAGCACAATAGTGAGGTCCATGTTGTTTTGTGGAAGGGCATCCACTGTGAACAGGGTATGCTTTCCATCATAGGAAAGTTCCTCGATAGGTCTAGCCTTCTTTGTATGTTTGATACACACGTCGAATGAATCCTACGTTGTATGTTTGATGTACAGTTCAGGTGAGACATCTGACTTGTATGCTTGATATACATGTCAGATGGATTGAAGCTCACTTCTTAGAGTGGCTTCGCTTCGTCTTTTAGCCTGTAACCATCCTCTTACTGTCAGATGAATTGAAGCTAACTCTCCAAGTGGTTTCGCTTTTTCTTCATGAGGAGGACTTTCTTTGGGCCCATAACTGTGCTCTTATCCTCAGAGGCAAAGGACTTGTAACCTCCCTAGTATTGACTTCTTTAACTTGTAACTCTTAACTATCTTTGCTGCAATAAAAAAGAGTTAGAACTTGTTTGGACTATCTTGCTTATTTTGCGTCGAGTCTCTTATGCATTATGGGTAGTACTTCTTTAAGTATCGTCCATTGATAGGGGGCATTGCTTCCTTTGCTTCAGGATGTGAGGCAAGACCTTTTTGACTATAAAGGGACCTTCCCACTTAGGCTCAAACTTCCCTTTACGCCGGCAATGCATAACAATAGGCCTCTTAACAGCTAAGACTAGATCATCACGGGTGAATGAGCGAATCTTGACAGACTTATCAAAAGTGCTCTTCATTCTCCCATGGTTGAGTTCAAGCTTATGCTGAGCCTCTAGCCTCTTTCCATTGAGTGCATCCAATTCTTGATACCGGAGCTTGACTCTCTCATCTTCGGTTATTCCTTGGTGAATAGCGACTCGCAGTGAGGAAAGGGGCAAATCTATCATTTTGCACCCTATTTTCTTATTTTAGTTTATCCCATTAAATCTTAATTTTCAGCAATTAAGGTTACTTTTGATCAATCCGCCAATGTTTGGGCACAACTCTATAAATATCATGTACTATCATTGTACTAAGGGCTTTTTGGTAATACAAACTCTTGCTTGATAAAATCTCGGTCTCCTTATCGTTGAGTTACGTTCTTGAGAGATAGGGAGAGAGAAATTTTGGAGCGATAGCCCTAGGTGTGAGGTGAATCTTTCTCTCTCTTCTTTTTTTCCTATTCTTTTCTTTTCATTTTTCCTATTATTTTCTTTTCCATTTCCCTTTCTTCTTCTCTCTCTTCCTTTGTTACCTTTTCGTCTGAGTTTCCCTTGGGGGCCATGCACGACAATGGTAGTGTCGTGCATGCCTCTCTCTTCAAGTTCTTCCCTTTTGTGGTTTCACAAGTTGCACATGGCGATGACAGCGCCATGTGCGAGCTGTTCCTGCCTTCTTTTTCGTGGGACCCTTCCTCTCAGCGAGGTTTGCATCACCGTCCGAAGATGCACCCTCGACGTCTCAGCGAGGAACACGGGTAGTAAAGTTTCTTGCCATCCGTGAGGGCTTCCCCTCATCGTGTGACTATTGCAGGCGGCGAGGCCCATCGCCATCCTCAAAGGGTCACGATAATACCCATTGCCGCCCACGAGTATCTCTTTCGAGCCTCTCGGAACCTATCACCGTGCGCAAGCCTTCTTTCGCCCTTCTCGGCACTTATCGCAGTGCGCAGGCTTCCCCTGTGTCCCACGACTGTCGTCATGCGCTCCATGAGAGGTAATTGTCATGCGACTTATGAGAAGTCATTGTTGCGCGCCTTGCTAGAAGCCATCGCTGTCCGCAAGAGACGTGCTACTTTCTCGCATTACCCAACGATGATTCTTATCGTTGTCCGTGGGTTTCTCCCACGATCCATGTCTAGCGCCGTGTGCTGCACGGGAAGCTATCGTCGTGAGTCTTGCTAGGATCCATTGCCGCCCACAAGGGACGCGGTGTCTTCTTGGGATGCCAACAGTCGATGCTTATTATCTTCTGGGAGCTTCCCCCTTCCGTCGTCTCGCTCTCTTTTTCCTTCATGTTCTCTTTCATCACTCTCTCATACAAACATACATTGCCCTAAGACAAGAGTGGCTCCCTTTGTCTCACTTGTCTTAAAAATTAACCATGTAGTGCTGCGCAGAAAACAAGGTGATCACAGGTCAGGGGAGGCGAATTAGAACCAGCTGAAGCAATTGGGGGGCTTTCTTCGTGATCTAAGAGGGCGTCTGTGCGAGCTAGCCCGAGTTAGTCCCGAAGCCACCTCAAATTCCTCTCTCATCGGTTGGTATACCTGCCCTTGATCTCGGGCAAGGTTCTTAAGCAAGTGATCTCAAATCTTGGGTTCCCTGAGAACCCGAGGTACATGCCGCTAGATCATCTAGATCCAAAGGGCGAGATCGAAGCACTTAACTAGCTTGGTGAATCCACTAGAGACTTACTACCCCTTTGTCAGTTCGCCCTTGTTTGATCAATTTCATCTTACATTTTCTGCATCACATCTCATGGCATCTGAGTTGTTCAACCCCATTATCCGAGTTGGGGATTTTCTCATCCCCGCACTCGTGGCTGTTTCAGGGAAGCGAGTCTCTCAAGTCTCATTTTCTACACTCCTCTTGAGCTAAGACTAATAGTCCAGCTTCAAGTTCTCTCCTGGTTAGGCACGAGAAGGGATTTTAAGGTCCCTGACTCCCCACTTGCTAGCCTTGATGGACCCTACACTAAGGCTTCTCGCATTAATAGCACATCCACTGCTGCACACCGCATGCACCCTGCTACTGGCAAGTCCCTTGCCAGTCATATTGCTGAGGTACGCCGGAAGGCTGCCGTGTCTGCTCTCTCGAAAGGCAAGCAGGTTGCCATCGCTTCTAAGGGTCGCAGCATGGCCACCCTCCATGCTCCTTTGCCACTGCGAGCTCTTGCTCTTAGAAGCTTGACACACGAAGGTGGAGACCCCAGGGTCTCCGCCTCTCACACACATTGGAAGGCCCGTGGTCCACCCACTTGAGCCACACCTCGGGGCATCTCTCATGCCTCGAGCTCACATCGAAGGTTTGGCCTTCTTGGGCCGAACCCTACGCGCACTGTGCATCTCCATCCCAATGCTCAGGGCAATGCCAGTCCTGTGCCACCTCGAGCACATGAGGGTCGATCACTTCATCCTCTCTCTCAGCACACACGGCTTCACCTTGTTAGAGATAGGCCCTTACCTGGTCCCTCATAGACACAGACTCATAGATCTTAGCCTCTTAAGGACGAACCAATTGACAGAGCCCTGGGCTGACCCCCAAGTCGCCCGGATGGCTAACTTTAAGGGTGCACACGCACCAACTTTGCAGGTTCCTTCTTGACCCAGACTCAGGCGGAGTCGTGAACCAGCTCCATCTCCTGTTACCCCTCCTTCATTAGGCAAACACCTTGAGACCTGGTACTCAAAGGTTTTCCCGAAGAGTTCCATCTTGAGTCAACCTCCCTTGCTCAGGCATCACCTACTCAGGGCAAGGGTTTGACGGTAGACAGAAGTCTACAACCTTCAAGGAAATAGTTCAAGTTGCCTTCTATCCCTGGACCGCACTCTTTGCCACAGTTGCTCGACACGACCCTTACATGCTCAAGAAGGACGGGGCAATTCAGAGCTCGGGCCCAATTCTGGAACGGATTTTATTGCAGCCTCAGGATTAGGCAGAAGGGAGGCCTGTAGCTCCTGACTAGAGAGGGTCCTAAGGTAGTCGACGTTACATTTCTTGATAATCTCCTATCCTATAACCCCTTTTCCCCTGTTCGACTTTCGGAACCTGAGCCAGAGGTCAAAGAACATTGCTCAGTAATGACCGTCATAAAGAAGGACTGAGCCACCAAGAAGTCACGGTCCCTAGACCGTCAAGAACCGGTTCTCACACTGTCAGCCTGCAAGACCCAAGTCAAGTCGGGGCATGCTGAGCCCCTACAGATTGACCTGCCACAGATAACTCGCCGACTTCGGCAATCCACTACTTCACCTAATTCTGACCCTCCAGAAGAAACCTGCAAGACCCAGATCAAGTGGGGGCATGCTGAGCCCCACAGACTAACCTGCCATGGACAACTCGCCAACCTCGGCAATCCACTACTACACCTAACTCTGACCCTCTAGAAGAAACGATCCAGTCGGACGCTCAAGAGGAGCATATGAATAGGTTCGAGGCATTGGTGAAGATGGATTGTTTAGAAGCTTCCAAATCCTCTTCTCCTCCTCATGAGACCGACTCTTCGCCTGGTGAGGATGCAGCTCCCAAGCACGCTTCTCCACCAGCCTCTCAGGACTTCTCGGCTCCTCCCACAGTTTCGCAAGCTGACATAGATATCATGGTGAATCACAGTCTCAAGAGCAAAGTCTTGAGCATCTAAGGGGCACCGCTTTATCAAAATTCGTACCCTTCATAAATTGACCAGGTGCCATTTCCCCCAAACTATCAGAAGGTGAAGCTCCCCCTGTTCAATGGTACAACCTCGCCTCAGCAACACATCACCCACTTCGAAGCGGCATGTTGAGAAACGACAACCGATGAAGGACTCATTCTTCATAAATTCGTTGAAACTCTCAAGGGACTGACCTTCCAATGGTATGCTCTCCTGCCTCCAAGCTCAGTGCGTACATGGCGGGAAATGGAGAAGTTATTCTACTAGTGTTTCTACGAAGTTCAGAGAAATGTAGAAACCATTGAGCTCCTTACCCTAACGCAAGACCCGGGCGAGTCGGTCGACAAGTTCATCGCCCGATGAAGAGAGTTGGCAACTTATCATGCCACTCCCATGACGGAAAAAGAGGCGGTTCAGACCTGCATACGGAATATGCTGCCTGAGATTTTCCAATCCGACCTTCATGTTAGAGCTCATCTCAAAAGCAGCCAGTATTGAAGGTCTATCTAAACATCATGGTGTATCCCGACAATTGTCCTCCGGCTCGGGAAAGGACCGAGGATATGGCAGCACTCCCTTCAACAATCGGGGTAACCAATAGAACAGGGTGATTAGGCAGCCGTTACCGTGACTGACAACAAGCAAGCTCCTAAACCTTGGACCTCTCCAAAGGGGCAGTCACGACCAAGGCACAGGCAGCACGACAGTCTTATAACAGGGTCCCGCCTCCTAAAAATCTGAATCGGAGTGACTACTGGATTTAACACCAGAACGAGTCTACCCCTTTGAGAAGGAGTGGGTTTCGGTGCTGTTGTAGCTACTCCTTGAGTAAAACACGATCCTGACGCCGGATGTCAAATCCCCAAAGCAGGCTGAACAAGAAGCATACGAGAAATATTGCGCCTATCACAAGAAAGTAGGCCACCTCACTCAAGAATGCTATACGCTTAAGGACATTATCGAAGCCCTCATCAACAAGGGTCAGATAAAACTCAAGGAGTTAAAGAAAGCATTCGGCGCAACTTAGGCCTCTCATGTGGTGACAATCCAAGAGGATGATGAAGCACCCACCATCCTTCGCGCATTATTCTCCATGATGGTCGAAGAAGGTCTCATCATGCCAAAGCCAGCAGGGCAGCCCAACCATCTGCCTCCAGGAACCGAAATCTCTGGTGTCTGTATCATCTAATATGAGGTCACGATATCAACGAATGTACCGACTTCCATGAGATATTGCCAAAGAAGATGCAGCAGTGCCAAGAGGTTTAGGGAAATCCAGAAAGACGTCCTTAGGTCCTTGCTACACCAGTACAAGAAGACCTCTTGACACAAGCTCAGGAAAGTGTTGGCCCTGACCTCTACAGGATCTCTTCGAGGCAATTCTCCAATAAGGTCTTGTCTCTCCCAAGCCCTCCAGACAACCTCGTTGTCTTACCCAGGGGACAGAGAATCTCTGGTGTCCATACCACTAGGTACGGGGCCACGAGCTGAGTGAATGCTCTGGCTTCGAAGCCGTAGTCGTGGAGAAGGTTCAGAAAGGTCACATTGTCTGCACCGTCCTCCTAGAACACTGCCAAGCTAGCACTCTTGTCCAATAGAGAGTGCCACTACAAGTCTCTTATAAGGATACTCTTGACCCTTGTGAGTCCTTGACTTCTCAGGCATGGGAAGTCTACCATGGGCGAAGCAAGCTCAAGTCCCTGAAGCGTGAGGCAGTCCGTCAGGCTTGAGCCACTCATCAACCTGAACGAATGGATCAAAGACCTTCCATGGGATCTAAAAAGAGACTAGAACTTAGGTCTATGTGCCAAAGGAGCCATATCCCTCAGCCACCAGTTGAGGAAGAATTCGTCAAGCCCCTTCCTCCACTCCCGACCTTACGGAACTTCATCCCAGGCATAGCTTGCCTCACTCCCTCATCCAATCAAGAGGACGTCCCTGAGTCACCAACTGCTCAGAGCACATCCAATTCGGGTGATGACGTTAAAAGCATCCCCCAAAAGTCAGAACCAGGGCAAGACCTAAAATACCCCATGCACATGTCCAATATGAGTGACGACGTTAAAAGCACCCCCCAATAGTCAGAGCCAGGGCAAGACCTAAAATACCCCCTGCACGTGTCCAATTCTGGTGACGACGTAAAAAGCTCCCCAGAGCGTTCTAACTCTTCTTCTTCTCCTCCTCTTTCCTCTTCTATTTCTTCCACAGGCGCGGTTCGACAGTGCCCAGATTTCGACACTGTAAATAGAGAGCTCAAAGGCACTAGCCTTAGCAAGTCACAACAGAAACACCTAAGAGAGATGCTTTCCCAAGCGACTGGCTTCCCAATCATCACCGATGTCCTGGTAGCCTTAGTCCAATCCGAGTCATCTTCAAACTCCCATTCGAAAGAGGCCTCTCACATGGCGCAGATCTTTGAAGTACCATCCAGCACGGGGTAAATGAGCCTAAGATCACGGAAGGAGTTACAGCCCACACCTCATAAGCTCAAGGTCCTCACGTTTCCTAATCATTCGCTTTCTCCTAGGCCTCAACCTCAAACTTCTACATCCCTAATACAAATCCCTGTTACCTCCCCATCAACCCAAACCATGTCGTCTAAACGACAAATTCAGCTAGTGTCACAAACCCAACCAAAACCTGCTCTTAAACCTACCCTACCAACCAAACCAGTGACAAGATCAAGAACATAGAAGGCCAATGAGGATAAGGTGAAATACGATGTAATTGGGCACTTGAGCAAGCTTCCAGCTCTTCTAAGTATCTACGACGCCCTTCAACTATCCAGAGACTATCAAATGGCCCTAGTTCAAGCCCTTTCTAACTTGAAGGCGTACGAGACTGGGATTAGGACCCAGCCATCTTGAGTGGGTGTTTGACGGTCACCTTTTCTGATGGTGACTTGCAGTTGGAAGGCAAATTTCATAATTTCCCTCTCTTCGTTAACGGCAAATTACATGCCTGTCTAATCAACCGAATTATGCTAAATGGCGGGTCAGTAGTCAACCTGATCCCAAGTAGGAACCTCATTCGACTGGGATTAGGATCTGATGACCTCATCCCTACCCACATCACGATGCAAGGGTTCAACCAGTCAGGAGAGAAGCCAGCCGACGCAGTGCGCCTTCTACTCAAAATCGATGACCTGAATGCTTACGCTCAATTCCATGTAATTGACACCGATACCTCCTACAATGTCTTGCTCAGCCACCCTTGGCTTCACGATCAGGGGGTGGTTCCTTCTACGCTCCATCAGTGTTTCAAGTACAATTGAGATGGAAGACAACACACGGTCTATGTTGAAAAGAGACCATTCCCTATAGCTAAGACTCATTATGCTGATGTCAAGTACTATTTCACAGACCCTCTGATACCAAAAAAGCTAAAAGAAGATGATTGGAAGCCAATGAGAGAGATGGAACCCTCGCCTCATGACAATGCTGAAGACCTTGGACGAGTGATCACGGATATGTTCATGGAGGAGGAAAGACAGGGCAAAATCCTCCCCTTGACTTCTATAAGTATACCTTGCCATTTGAGGTCATGATGTCATCTCTCGAAGAAGGAGCCTCTCCCTCTACCTCCACTCCTAGTTCACCAGAACAAAGTGACGAGCTAGAAGTAGCTCCTGAAATCGAAGAAGCTCTGGAGGTAGACCTTCTAGCACCAAGGGTCACCTACACATTGGACCAGCAAAAGGTCTTGCATGTCCCCATTGCTCTCTTGGAAGCAGAATTAGCATACCAACCATTAAGGAGGGTACTCCAAATCCCATCCTTTTTGGGCAAGGAGATTACCAACAACCAAAAGAAGGTCTTACACTTCCCAGAGGTTCTCAAAGAAGTACAGATAGCCGAGGGTCAGTCTTCTGACTCTCAGGAACAAGACCACATGGCAGAGCTAAGAAGTGAGGTTCATAGCCTCCAAAATCAATTAGAGGCTATGTGCATCGCTTCAAAGCACTTGAAGAAATTTGTTCCTGAGACTAAGACTTATGACGAGCTCAAAAGCAATGCACCTCGAATCGAAGCCAAGGGTCCCCCAGATTGGAGCATCTACAGCGAACAGGCTCACCAAATGATGTGAACCATGAACTATGGGCCCCTGTCTAATCAAACCCTAAGGTGTGAGGAAGTGACTGCTCTCCCATTCGAGGTCATTGAAGTCACAGCAAGCGGCTAGAAGACAAAGCAAGGAGTGGGATATTCTTTTTAGTCTCACACGGCGAAAGGGCAAAAGCAATAATAAAAAAAAAAACACATACATCACACAACAAGAGAGAAGAATTGTTCCATTCATAAACCAAGAGGGCATTACATGCTTCTTTCTTTTACAATAAGAAGAAATGAGAAGAAAAAGAGAAAGATGGCATCATCAAAATCGATCAATCGCTTCATTGATCTTCTCCCTGTATGTTGCAGCTGATACCTTTGCCCGCTCAATTTCACCCTTCAACCTTGCCACCCCCTCATGCTCCATCAAGGTGGTCCCTTCTTCCACGGAGTATATGAGAGCCGAACTATTAGCCGCAGTCTCCTTCTCCATCTTGTCAAGCTTCTGCATCAACTCTAATGCCTTTACTCTCAGAGCCATCACCTTGTGGTGGCGGACGATGGCCTCTTCAGTAAGGTTTGATCTCTGGGAGACTGCAGTATCCTTCTGCTACAGTTGGGTTTCCACCAGTTTGCGGTATCGCAAAAGTGAGAACTTTAAAGGGGCTAACTACGTACTCTCCAACCGCTGTGCAGTTGCTTCTTCACGCAAAGATTTTATTCTCCATCCTTTTAGCTCATTCATGACGCCATCGAAGTAAGGGAGATCACCCACCCTGTAAGGGCAACCTGCCTCAATGGATGGATTGCACCACCAAGTTTAGTAAGAGGCAGATCCCTTAGTCTCTACACGCCAAAACGAAGCATGTCCATCATTATTGCAGACACCCCACTCAAGATAGGCCTAGGTGTTGGAATATATTTTTCATCATCATGGGGCCCCCACTCAATAAATCTTAGCAAATTGTGGAAATTCCGACCACCTCAGAATTGCCCCAAAACTGGTCAAGATCTTCATCAAGATTCTCAAAAGTCTCCTGTCATGCTTCGTCGCATTCTGACATGTTTAAGGCAGTGCAGACTAAGAAACAGTTCCAACAGAATCAGCTTCTAGCACCCTGAAACGGACCCTATAACAAAAGTTATATGTTCGATGTCTCAATTTGCTGTGGGACCATCTCCATTGGATCTAGAATATTTGAAAGCCACCAGGGTCAAATTTCTGCTTAAACAGACACTCTAGAAAAGAGTTATAGGCGAAAGAGCAAAACAAGAGGAGAGGCACGCTATTTCCGTGCGGCCACCCTGCAATTAAACTCCATTGATGGGGCAATCACGAACGGTGAATTTCAACGCTTATATCTCCATTGTCCAAGATTGGACCTTGCTCAAACTTTTTGAGCCTATTTATCTCTTCGAGTCGAGCGTTTTGATATATGACACGCCCCACAACGATGCCCGAGTGTGAAGAAAAGCTAGGGAGAAGTTGCTGATCCATGAAGAAAGTGCAGAAAATTCAGCAGCATCGTACCTCGCTCGAGCAGCCATATCACGCCACTCGCGAACCCGATCGATGTGAAATCAATTCCACCGTGTGCAAAAGGTCTCGAGCTGTCTTTGACCCAAACCTCGCTTGTGATGAATGGTCAGATTCCACACATGGAGCCAATGAAGTGACTATAAATTCTGTTGTCGAAATTCCAAATTCAGGCCAAAATTCCAAAGTTGCAAAATCTTCATTCGGGCACGGAATCAAGCTGCGTTTATTGCCCCACGATCGTGACGACATGCTTTGTGTGATCCAATAAAGAAATCACAGAAAAACATCAAGGAGCGAGCACACTATTGATCTAAAATTTCAAGATTCATTCAAATTTCAAGTCACATGATCGTGCCCTAAAAACACGATCCATGGCTCGAAGTTGGTATCAAATCGATCTCCATGCCGAGTCCTACAAGAAAAAAATCATCTTTTGATCATTTTGCACCTTATTTTCTTGCAATTAAGGTTACTTTTGATCATCCACCAATGTTTGGGGCAATTTCTATATATACCACATTCCATCATTGTACGCAAGAGGACTCAACCCTTTGTAAAAGAGAGTTTTTACTGAATAGAGTTTTTCTTTCTTCTCATTGTTGTCACGTTTGGAGAGAGTGAGTAAGGTGAGAGAAACTTTTGGACTAGTACCCCTAGGCTCCAGTAAAATCTTCTCTCTCTTCCTTCTTCTTTTCTTCCTCTCTCTCTTCCGCTTTTTTTTCTTCCTCTTCTCTGTTTGAGTTCCTCCCAGAGGCCATGCACGATAGTGGTGGTGCTGTGCATGCCTCTTCTGTGGTCTCACAGGTCGCGCTTGGTGATGACAGTGCCATGGGAAAGTTTCTTTCTTCTTTTATACGTCTATCTCTATCTCCCCACGAGGCTTGTAAATGGCACTGCATATCGCCATCCGCAGGCATAGCCTCTCCATCTCAGTGAAGAACATAAATGGTGAAATGTGTTTCCGCCAATAGGGATCTCCTCCTGTCACATGTCTATCACAGATGGCGATACCTATCGCCGCTTGTGAGAGGTCTCGACAACACCTATCGCTATCCGCGAGCTTCCTTTGCGCGCGTGTAACTCCTATCACCGACCGCGAGCTTCCTTCACGTGGTCGGTGCCAGTCACCGTCTGTGAGTCTCCTTTGTGCGTTTGGTGCTCTTCCCCGTTCCTCCTGCGTCCCATGCCTATTGCCTTGCTCCTCATGAGAATTATCACCGCTCGCTTCGCAAAGGACTATCATCGTGCCCTTCACTAGAGGCTATCACCACCGGCATAAGGGCGCACTGCCTTCTTGTGTTGCCAATGGTGATGTCTAGCGCTGTCCGTAGTTCCCTGTTCTCCTGCAAGCCATGAGCAGTAGTTTCTAGTGCTGTCCAAGGGACATCGCTACTCCACAGTCATGGGTGGCAACATCTATTACCATTGAGACCCCATCTCTCTGCCATCTTGTGCCTTCTCTTCATTCTCTCCTCATCTCATTTGATTGAGGGTTGACCTAGCTAAGTACCGCATATCAGCCTTGGTTATGAGTAGTATTGCCGTTGTGCTGGTGCTGAGTACCATGCCCGTCTTGCAACCACTCTGAATCGGTCATTGCCCAGTTATCATGCTCGTTTCATTCCTTCATTAAGAATTCTCCTCTTTTCGACCTTTGTTTGAACCTTCCACTTCATCACCGTGACTTCTCACATTCTTAGCCACACGAATGTGCATTGCCCTAAGATAAGGGTGGGCCCCTCGACTCACTTGTCTTGCAAATTAATCGTAATAATGTTGTGCAGAAAACAAGGAGATTGCAGGTCAAGGGAGACAATTACGAATCAGCTAAGCAGCTGGGGGCCTTTCCATCATGATCTACGAGGGCATTCATGCGAGTCAGCCCGAATAAGTCACGGATCCAGGCTAGATTGGTCCCCACCTCACATCCAAAATTCCTCTCTCACTAGTTGGATACCTGCCCTTATTCTTGAATAAAGTTCCTCAGAGAGCAATCTCAAGTCTCGGGTCTTCCGACCCAAAGACATTGTGACCTGATCACCTAGAGCCGAGGAAACGAGATCGAGGCACCTAACCAGATTGGCAACTCTATTGGAGACTTATTACCCCTTCGTCGGTTTGCTCTTATTTGATCAGTATTCTCCTTTTACTTTATGCATTACTTTCTATGTAATCTGGGTTATTCAACCCGTTTATCCGAGTCGTGGACTTCTTTATCCTCACACTTGGACTATCGCAGTGAAGCAAATTGCTCAAGCTTCCTTCCCTACTCTCCTTCTGAATCATGACTGACGGTACCGCTCCCAAGTTCTTTCCTGAGTTGGTGCAAGAGGGGACTTAAAGGTTCCTGCGTCCCCAATTCCTTGCCCTGGTGGACCCTCCACCAAGGCCCCTTACGTTGGTAGCACATCTGTTACCGTGCATAGCACGCGCCCTGCTACTGGCAAGACACTTTCTAGTCATATTGTCGAGGTATGCCGAAAGGCTGCCCAGTCCATTCCCGCAAAAGGCAAGTACATTTCCATCGCTTCTGAGGTTTGCCATAAAGCTACCCGCTATATTCTTTCACTACTCTGAACTTACACCTGGAGGCTCGACACAAAGAGGCGGAGACCCCTACGGTCTCCAGCCCTTGCACACACCCAAAGGCTCATGGTCCATCCACACGAGCCACACCTCGGGGCAACTTTTAGTCTGCCTCGAACTCGGGTTCAGTGCTAAGCCTTCTCGAGCCGAATCCCACACGCGCTATGCATCCCACAGCTTGCGGCACCACGAGTTCTAAGCCAGCTCGAGCACATGAGGGTCGACCACCTCATCCTCCCTCTCATCAAACACATCTTCACCCTATGAGAGGTAGAGTCCTACCCGGTCCCTCACAGACACAAGCTAGCAGGTCTCGGCCTCCTGAGGTCGAACCAGCTGACCGAGCTCGGGCTGACCCCCAAGTCACCCCGACAGTTAAACCCCAAAGGTGCACACGCACCAGCTTTGCAGGTTCCTCCCCTCTCCTGACTCAGTGGGAGTCAGGAAACAACTCCTTCTTCTGTCGCTCTCCATCCACAAGCCAAGCACCTCGAGACTTGGTACTCAAAGGTCTTCCCCAAGAGTATCATCTTGTACTAGCCTCAGGTTAGTCGTGCACCCAGGCCTCACAAAGGGATTCGGGGCAGCGGCCTAATATCAGATAGAGGCCTTTAGCCCCCAAGGAAAAAACCTAGGTTTCCTTCTGTCCTTGGTCCCCACTCCCTGCTCCAGTCCATAGACACAGCCCTTACATGTTCAAAGAAATGTACTTGCACCACATGGTTCCGACCTTCCAAAAGAAACAGTTAGTGTCATGGTGATCAATGATCAAGATGATGCCCAAGAAGAGTGTATGAACGGGCTCAATGTAATGATGCAATCCATCCTTGAAAAGATGGAATGTTTAGAGGCCTCCAGGTACCCTTCTTCTCACCATGAGACCGATTCCTCGATCAGTGAGGACACAATTCTCAAGAAAACTCCCTACCTACTTCCCAAGACAGCTTTGCCTCCTGCAGGGTTTCCCAAACCGACATAAATGCCTTGGTGGCCCATAGCCTAAAAAAAAAGGTCTCAGGTATGCAAGAGGCCCCGCTCTATCAGAAGCCGTACCCTTCGTACATTGACCAGGTGCTATTTCCCATAAATTATCAAAAGGGGAAGCTTCCCTAATGCAATGGTACTACGTCTCTACAGTAGCATACTGCTCACTTTTAAGCAGCCTACTGAGAGACGGCAACTGACGTACGTCTTCTCCTCTGTCAATTCATCGAAACTCTTGAAGGGCCAGCCTTCCAGTGGTATGCTCGACTGCCTCCAAACTCAGTATACACCTGACAGGAAATGGAGCAACTGTTTTATGAACGCTTCTATGAGGTCCAAAGGAATGTGGAAACCATCGAGCTCCTCACGCTTACTCAATACCCTGGCGAGCCAGTTGACAAGTTCATAGCCTGATGGAGAGAGCTGGCGACCTTCCACGCCACCCCGATGACTGAAAAAGAAGTTGTCTAGACTTGCATACGAAACATGCTTCTCAAGATCGCCCTGCATGTCGAGGCCTCTAATCCACCCTCTATGTTAGAGCTCATCTCTAAAGCAGTTCATATAGAGGGTCTGTTCAAGCATCATGGCGAATCTTGTTAGCAATCCTCTGGTTCGAATTCTTGCTCCAACAATCGGGGCAACCAGTAAAAGGCAGTGATTACTGCGTCAGTCACCATGACTGACACTAACAAAGCTTCCCCTTAAACCCTCAATCTCTCCAAGGAACAAACGCCTCAGGCCGGAGGCAAGCAGCAGTCCCACAACAGGGTCCTGCCCCCTAAAAACATTAATCGAAGCAACTTTTGGATCCAACACCAGAATAAGGTATACCCCTTCGACAAGGAGTCGGTTCCCGCATTGCTTCGACTACTATTGGAGCAAAACATGATCCAATTGCCGGAGGTCAGCACTCCAGAACAAGCTGGATAGGAGACACACGAGAGGTATTGCGCCTATCACAGAAAAGTAGGCCACCTGACTAACGACTGCTATAAACTCAAAGACACTATCAAAGCCCTTATTAATAAGGATTAGATAAAGCTCGAAGAGTTAAAGAAAGCGTTTAGGGCAACGGAGGCTTCTCACATAGTGACAATCAAAGAGGAGGATGGAGCACCCGCCATCCTCCGTGCACTATTCTCCATAATGCTTGAAGAGGGATAGATCATGCCAAAGCCGACTAGGCAGCCCAAGTTCCTGCCTCCAAGAACTGAGAACCTCTGGTGCTCGTATCACTAGATACGAGGCCATGACGTGAGCGAATGCATGGGCTTTCATGAGCTCCTGGCGAAAAAGTTGCAGCAATGCCAAGAAGCTCATGATAACCTAGAAGGACATTCTCAAGTCCCTTTTCCACCAGTGCAAGAAGAACTCCAGGCATAAGCACTAGGAAGCACTGACCTAGACCCTATGCAGGTCCTCTTCGAGGCAGTGCTCCAACAAGGTCTCATCACTCCCAAGCCCTCCAGACAGCCTAGGTGTCTTGACCAGGGTACAAAAAAACCTCTGGTGCCCATATCACCAAGTATGGGGCCATGAACTAAAAGAATGCTCTGGGTTCGAAGCCACGATCACTCAGAAGGTGCAGGAAGGCCACATGGTCTGTGCTGTTCTCCCAGAACGCTTCAAAGCCACCACTCCTATCCAAGAAGAGACCCCATTATAGGCTCCCTATGAGCATGCACTAGACCCTTTAGAGCTCTCGATATATTGCCCTGGGAGGTCTAACATGGACGAAGCATATTCAAGTCCCTGAAACATGAGGTAGGCCACCAAGCTAGGACCACTCCCCGGCTCGATAGGACAAACTAGGCAACTCCTCAGGGATCCAAAAGGAGACGGGTGCTCAAGTCGGCTTGTCGAAGGAATCACATCACTCAACCGCCAGTTGAGGAAGAATTCCTCAGACCCCTTCCTCCACTCCCAACCTTGCAGGACTTTATCCCAGTGACCTGTTCAAGTTCGCTTGAAAAGCCTCAAAAGGCTTGTCCCCTGCAAACTTCGACGGGGAAACTCTCGCCGAAAGTCCCTTCTCAAAAGCTCAGGCTCTCTCTTTAGAAACGCTTTTACTACTATACCCTTTGATAAAATAGTAAAATGTGTTTTTCCCCCTTTTATACTCAGCAGTACCACAAACTGCCCCTCGTAAGTTCGAAATGACGCTCTAGGCCCCAGCTGCTAATGGCAATAAGTCCAAGCCGGGGCAGGTCAAGCCCGAGACCCAAAAAGGCTCTCGCCGCATGCTTCAATAGGGAGCTATCTCCGCGTGCTTCGTCAGGGAGCTATCGCGACGTGCTTCATCAAGGAGCTATCGTAGGCTTTTGCCGAGCTCTTCATCAAAGGGCTATCGCCATGCGCCTCACTAAGGGGCCTAATGCTGTGCGAGTAGCATTTAGGCCTAATTCCACGTGCGCCATCCAACCCCTAGTCCCTTGCGCATGCCACGACACTCTCGTCCGGACCATTGTATTGCCTCCTCAGGAAGTTCATTCACTACACCACAGTCTCACTCCTCAAAGAGTCCAGTCTCCGGTGACGGCTCTATTCCCCATTGAGTAGTGTTCCTCCACTACACAACGGTCCATGCTGCATGACCTTAAACTGCACAGTCATGGTCCAAGTGCACGACCATATACTGCATGGTCCAAACTACATGACTTTAAACTACAGCGGAGGTCTAGTTGCATGACCTTAAATTGTATAATCCAAGATATAGGAATTTAAACCACATAGCCATGGTCCGTGCTGCATGACCTTAAACTGCACAGCCACGGTCCAGGTGCACGACCCTAAATTGCATGGTCCAAACTACATGACCTTAAACTGTAGCGGAGGTCTAGTTGCATGATCTTAAACTGCATAGTCCATCTGTAGGAGTTTAAACCACAACCATGGTCCGTATTACAAGACCTTAAAACTGTAATGCACAGCACGACAGATAGGCCATATGTATAACCTTAACTGTGAGATAAACCACCTCTTCACCAGGTGTATTTCATCAACAACCCCAATGGAATTAGATGCAGGCGAGGGTCGTGCCTACCTCTTCAATCCTCGATGGGTCAGTTTCGCACCACCATCATAGTGAGAGTCACATCTTATTACGACCCACTATTCTCAAGGATTTTCATCTTCTCATCCCTTAGTAGGGCTACACCTGTGCTCCAGCCTGTCATTCCCAGTGGAGTTGCATGCATACCATTACTCATTATTCTCGTGAAGTCTGCTTCTGCTTGTCATTCCTCGTAGGGCCACCATATTCATCTAAAAGCCTCTGCTTGTGTACAGCCTTAGCTATCTTTGTCCCCAGGGAGTCAAATATCACAAACCTATTCCCCCATGCAGCTTCACTTACATGACGACCCACACCCTGGTCCATGCTGCATGACCTTAAACTGCATAGTCCATGTCCATGCTGCATGACCTTAAAATGCACATCCCTGGTCCGTGCTACATGACCTTAAACTGCACAACCTTGGTCCATGCTGCTTGACCTTAAACTGCACAGCCCTGGTCCATGCTGCATGACCTTAAACTTCACAGCCCTGGTCAGTGCTACATGACCTTAAACTGCATAGCCTTGGTCTATGCTGTACAACCTTAAACTACACAGCCCTGGTCTGTACTGCATGGCCTTAAACTGCACAGTCATGGTCTAAACAATATGGCCTTGAACTGTAGCGAAGGTCAAGTTGCACAACCTTAAACTGCATGGTTCTAGTTGCATGACTTTAAACTGCGTAACCACAGTCTAAGCTTTATGACCTTAAACCATAGTGCACGTCCTAGCCGCATGACATTAAACTGCTTTGCCCAAGTCCGGGAGACATGACCTTAAAGATGCCCCCACACATGCGCACACACCCTTTACGTGCATCTTCATGCACGCCTTCCCTAACCGACCCTTTCGTGTTCGTGCATCACCTTCATTACCATCATTGATCATTCCCTAGTGAATTCATTCACTTCATCTTCTATCATTCCCCATGAGTCTTACCCATGCTTCCAAAACGGTGAGCCATTCCACAATCCATACTCGCCGCTAGCTAGTGGGTCACCACTTCTCACCAACCATTCATGCATCATGCACCCTTCACAGGAAGCCTCATGCCACTTTCCCCAAGTGAGTCAGACTACCACCATGCTCACTCCATGGCCTCCACAAACTTCCAATCATCACCACCACGGTTCAGCTGTATGATCTTAAACTATAGTGTACATCCAGGCCGCATGACGTTAAAAGGCTTTGCACAAGTCCCAAAGGCATGACTCTAAGCATGCCTTCGCACAAAAAAAATGGGCATGGTGTACACTTGGACAAGGGAACGTCATGAGTAAAAATGACGGACGGGCAAGGTCACGAAACTATGAGTAAAAGAGTTATGTGAAAACAAAAACCCAGGCACGGTGAAAACCCCAAAAGGGCACCGTGAGAAAAATAAGAAGAAAAGGGTGGACATGACCATCAAGTGATGGGTAAAAGAGCGACAAAAACAAAAAAAGTTCGTGAAAACCGTCTTTACGATGCCACTTCCCCAATTCAAGTGAAAACCCGAAAAGGGCTCTTGAACCCACAAAACTGTTGACGGCATCACAGCCTCAGCCAACATCCAATTGCCAAATAGTCATAGCCCTGGCTAATGAGTTCTACACAAAGTCCTCAACTTCCAGCATTTAATCACAATACAAGATGGCTCACCAGGGAGTGAGAGCCGCATAAGATCTCGCAAACACTTCTCTATTACAACACTAAATGGCTCATCCAAGAGTGAGAGCTGCATAAGATCTCCCACACTTCAACACCAACAAACAACAAGAGTCCTTGAGGGTGGGGACGATGACCAAAAGATCCCTCCGAAATGCTAAAAGGCCATTACGAAGGAAAGAAACTGACGAAACCAGGGCCTAACCTACCAGAGACTACAGGGTTATTCCTCGCCATGAGATCACCTCGCTTAAAACCTTCCTTAGCTAACAAGCCCAGAGCTTTGGGACATGCCCTCTATTGGACCTTACGGGAAGGGGCCCACAAGGCTGCCTCACCAAATTCCCCTAGCCGACAGGCCCGAACTTTCAAGATAGGTCAGCCCGAATGGACTCTGCTAGATGGGACCTATAGAGATATCTTGATCATCAAAAGTATACCTGGTGTAGCAACGAACAATACCGACTAAGGGTTCATAGCACTTGGTCAAATAAGCCAGATTCTGACCAATGAGGTCCCTACAAAAATCTTCATGATGTCAGAATCACAAATATTCCAATAAGGGTGAGGACTTCGATCGGATCCCTCAAAAGTATCCTCTCCCTAAGGCCTCCACGGATGGACCTGTACATTGCGTCCAAACGTCCGAGCATTATAGTCACGACATTGCATGGACCTCCCATAGTCCTTGGCTAGCTGGGAGAAATTTCCCATATGATTGCACTTCTTGATTCTCTTGAAGCGCAACATTTGGTGGGGCATGCTGTTGGAAGACATTTTTCATCATCATGGGGCTCTGCTCAATAAAGCCTAGCAAACAATGGAAATTTTGATAGTTGCAGAATAGCCCTAGAACTAGTCAAGATCTTCATGAAGATTCTCAAAAGTTTCCTGCTAAGCTTCGTCACATTCCGACATGCCTAAGGCAGTGCAGACTCAGAAACAGTTCCGGCAAAACCAACCTCTAGCACCCTGAAACGGACCCCTATAACTAGAGATATATTTTTTGTGTCTCAATTTTATATGGGATCACCACCACTGGATTTGGAATGGTTGAAAACCCTCAGGGGTCAAATTTCAGCTTAAACGGACACTCCAGGAAAGAGTTAAAAGCAAAAGAGCAAAACTGGAGGAGCCACACGCTACTTCCATGCGGCCACCCTGCAACTCAACTCCATTGAAGGGGTTGTCACGAACAATAACTTTCAATGCTTTTATCTCCGTCGTTTGAGATTGGATCGTGCTCAAACTTGGTGAGCCTATTCATCTCGTCAAGATGAGCATTTCGACATGTGACACGCCCTGCAACGATGCCCGAGCGTGAAGAAAAGCTAGAGAGAAGTTGTTGATTCGTGAAGAAAACTCAACAGCATCATACCTCGCTCGAGCAGCCAAATCATGCTGCTCACGAATCCGATCGACGTGAAACTAATTCCACTGCGTGCATAAGGTCTCGGGATATCTCTGACCCGAATCTCACACATGATGAACAGTCGGAGTTCGCACATGGAGCTGATGAAGTGACTGAAAATTTCATCTCTAGAATTCCAGATTCAAGCCAAAATTCCAAAGTTGTAAAATCTTCATTCGGGTAGGGAATCAAGTTGCGTTTATTGCTCGTGATCATGACGATATGCTTAGTGTGATCCAATGAAGAAATCACAGAAAAACATCAAGGAATGAACACACCATCGATCCAAATTTTCAAGATTCATTCAAATTTCAAGTCTTTTGATTATACCCTAAAAACATGATTCATGGCTCGAAGTTGGTATCAAATCGATCGCCATGCCAAGCTCTATAAGAAAACAATCATGTTTTGATCAACCGGGCGTCAGAACAACCCCGGATCATTCATGAAAATCACGCACGTTCTAGGGCAATACAGGAACTGTCTTGAAATTCCATAGATTATTAAGCAGGGGCAAATCTATCATGTTGTACCTTATTTTCTAATTTCTATGAATTCATTTTAATCCTAATTTCTAGCAATTAGGGTTACTTTTGATCATCCACCCATGTTTGGGGTAAACTCAATATATAGCACGTACCATCATTGTACACAAGAGGACTCAACCCTTTGTAAAAGAGAGAGTTTTTACTGAATAGAGTTTCTCTTTCATCCCATTGTTGTCACGTTTGGAGAGAGAGAGTAAGGTGAGAGAAAATTTTAGACTGATACCCCTAAGCACCAGGTAAATCTTCTCTCTCTTCCTTCTTTTCTTCCTCTCTCTTTTCCTCTTTTTTTTCTTCCTCTTCTCTGTTTGAGTTCCTCCAAGAGGCCATGCACAGCAGTGGCAATGTCGTGCATGCCTCTCTTGTGGTCTCATAGGTCGTGCATGGTGATGGCAGTGCCATGCGCGAGTTTCTTTCTTCTTATGTTCGTCTATCTCTATCTCCCAGTGAGGCTTGCGAACGACACTGCTCATCGTCATCCGCAGTCATAGCCTCCCGTCTCCGTGAAGAACACAGATGGTGAAACTGGTTGCTGCCCAGATGGATTTCCTCCTGCTGCATGCCTATCGTAGGTGACGATGCATATCATGGCCTGTGAGAGGTCTCGGCATCACCTATCGCCATCCGCGAGCTTCCTTCATGCGTGTGTGGCACCTATCGCCGACCACGAGCTTCCTGCGCGTGTTCGGTGCCCATCGTCGTTTGTGAGTCTCCTTCGTGCATTTGGTGCTCGTCCTTATTCCTCCCATGTTCCACGCCTATCACGGTGTGCCTCATGAGATTTATCACCGCGGGCTTCTTAAAGGACTATCGCCCCTACGCTTCATGAGAGGATATCGCCACCAATGCAGGGGTGCGCTGCCTGCTTGTGTTGCCAACGGTGATGCCTAGCGTCATCTGTAGTTCCCAATTCTCTCGCAAGCCGTGAGCAGTAGTGTTTAGCGTCGTCCAAGGGGTGCGACACCGCTACTCCATGGTCATGGGTGGTAAGGTCTAGCGCCGTCAGGACCCCATCTCTCTGTCGTCTTTCTCTTCATTCTCTCCTCTTCTCATTTGATTGAGGGTTGACCTAGCCTTGTACCGCCATATCAGCCTTGGTTTCGAGTAGCATTTCCTCCGTACTGGTCGTGAGTACCATGCCCATCTTGCTAAGTCGGTCACTGCTCGGTTATCATGCTAGTTTCGTCCCTTTCTCAAGAATTTCAACTTTTGTTCGAACCTTCCACTTCATCCCCTTTACTTCTAACATTATTAGCCACACGAATGTGCATTACCGTACGACAAGGGTGGGCCCCTCGACCCACTTGTCTTGCAAATTAACCGTAGTAATGTCGTGAAGAAAGCAAGGAGATTGTAGTTCAAGGGAGGCGATTCCGAACCAGCCAAGAAGTTGGAGGGCCTTCCGATGTGATCTACTAGGGCGCTCATGCTAGTCAGCCCAAATAAGTCACGGACCCAAGTGAGGTTGGTCCCCACCTCACACCCAAAATTCCTCAACCACTAGTTAGATACCTGCCCTTATTCTTGAACAAGGTTCTCGAGAGAGCGATCTCATGTCCTGGGTCTTCCGAACCCGAGACATTGTCACTTGATCACCTAGAGCAGGGATGACGATATTGAGGCACCTAACCATTAGGAAATACTGCTGGAGCCCCTGCAATGGAAGGAGCATCAGTTTTCGCAGCAGAACTCGAAGGGATGATAGCCATGAGAGTTGTTGGCTCTTCCTGAGGGACTGTGAAGCCCAACATCTCATCAGTTGTAAGCGCAGAAGGGGCCTCAGTTTCAACCTGCTCAGCCCTTATAGCCTCCTCACCTGGCATGCTAGAGCAATCACAATATGCTTCAAAGGGGCCTCAGCCCCTTCAGGGCCAGCTCCTTTTCCCTCTCCTCTCTTTTCTTGGACCGCCATCTCCACCTCAGTGGGTTCGACACCTTCTTCGCCTTTGTCTTCCACAACAATCGCTTCAGCTACGCACTCCTCCATAGGGGCCACCTCCTCTACAGCCTAGGGTGCTGCCTTTGGACTCTCAAAATTTGTCCCCTGAGGATGTCCTACCTCTACAGCCTCCACAACTACATTACTCAAGGCAGCAACTGCCCACTGCTCAGGGGGCCCCCAGTCAGTTCTTGAGGCACTAGCCTCTTCTATGACCACAAGCTCTATTGGGGCTTCCCTTTCCGTAGTAGGCACAACAACCTCCAGAATGTCGGAGGCCCTCTTCGCCTCGACCGCCTCATCAAGGCCAGCCTCATCAGCCACGTTCACCTCCATCGGGACTGGGCCTTCCCCTTCAGCCGCGGGCATCACTTCTTGGTCTGAAGCAATTTCGATCAGGGTAGTGGGACCTGAGGCCTCGACCTGAGTCTCTAGAAGGCTAGAAGAAGGTTCAGGGGAATGAGAAGGTGAATCCTCAAGGGGAGAGGGCGATGCAAAAAATAGTAGGAGATACGTAGCCCTCTGAAGAAGCCGAGGGGGAGGAGCCATCTTCCGGCTCACAGACCACTGGGACCTTATGCCCTTTGCGTTTTGGCGCCTGGGCTGCCTTTTTGGCTGGAGCACGAGAAGCCGCTGGGGTAGCCCGCTTTCTCTTCTTTCCTTTCATCTGCTCAGGTGTAGCGGCCTTTGAGGTGCACATTTTGGAAGAACTGGTGGTCAGCTTGCTGTGCACCACTCCCTATAAGTTTGTTCTGATCCTGAACCGGGCACGTCTCAAACCCCGCAACCTTGCGGCCCTCTTTCCATTTGAAGATAGCAGAGAGATTGTCAAAGATTCTCTCTGTCTTCTGCTTCATGTCAAGAAACTGGGGAAGAGACCTGTCCACGATAATTTGGAGGGGCTGCCCAAGGGTGCGCCATTCCCAAGGAAAGCCCAGGGTGAATACCTCCCCCAACGGAGGAGTCATTGCCATCTTTTGCTGCCTCGTTTCCTTACTCTAGCGATAATTTTTCTCTTTCCAGGGGTGGTCGACGTTCCAATACCCCTTATTGGCAGAGCTCATGGGCTTCAGTCGCTCGTACTCTTCTGCCGAAATATGGCAGCACAAACTTATTGATCTCCGTGAACTCCAAGCATGTGGCCCAAGTTTTGCGAATGTTCCTCGGGAGCCAAATTCTCTTGGTGGGTTCCCAACTTCTTCTAGAGAGCCGCCTTGCTATGACACTTTTCAAAGAATATTAATAATGGGCAGCCTTGATCGAGCCCGTGCCGCCGAGCAAATCTATGAGGGATATACCCCTCGTGTTTCACACTATGAACGGTGTGGTAGGGAAGAACTCCGCCCATGATACTCAACATATACAACAGCTCCTTACAGGTGGTAGGAGCACCATCCAGGCTCTTGACCTGCTTGTCAACAAAGGCATGATATGTGAGATTCCCTATCAGGAAGGTGGGCCTCCTCATGCAGAGATGGTCATTGTAAAACATACGACACGCGTGGCCGGGAGTATGGAAGATTGCTTTCTTCCTGGCAATCCTTAGCAGAAATGGGCACATCGTTTCCTCCAATTCTTCGGTTCGAAGGTAGGTGCCTGGGAAATAAGCCCCAAGCAAGCCATATACGTAGTGGATAGGGAAAGGAATCTTGAAGTCCCCTGCGAAGGCTTCATCATCCACTATCACGTTCCCTCCTTCATCACCTTGATAAAATTTTCCCCTAGATACTGTAAAGGACCAGCTATGCAAGTGCATATTCTCACCCCCTCACCATGTCACAAGCCACATAAAAAGTGCCTAGACGGATAATGTCTGTTCTGTCAGGGAGAGCAAACTTGCAAGAGAAAAGTACTAGATGAGCAGCCAGAAAGATGTGCACATTCTCCTTCTTCAGCTCAAAAACTGATGGGGCTCCCTTCTCCCCTTTCTTTGTAGATGGATCGACTTCATCATCACAATGCCCATAGAAAAAGGCCACCCACTTAGTGAAGGGAACCCGTCCACTTTTTCGCTCATCATAGAGTAGTTGGTAGATCTCAAACAATCCCGAAGCCCATCCCATGGAGCTTCCTGCCCGACCCATCCGCCTAAAAAAATGATCGAGTTCGGGGGCACGAACTCGTCATACGTACAACTAAAGAGCGGCAGCCCGCCAATGAAATACAGATCTAGTAGAGATATCCTTGTCTCCTCATGACTGAGTAGCCATGTGTTGCTAACATGGCTTTAGGTTTCTAAAAGCACCTTGACTGTGTTCGAGCAATGATCATGGTTGCCCGCCGAGCACTGAACGAAGACCAGTAGGGAAGCACGTTTCAAAATGTCCCTATACCACCTCAACACTGTCAAGGTCCATGAGGAGTAACCCTTTAAATACTGGTGCTCTCCTTGGACCCGCAGCCCGCAGACCGTTCACTGTCTCACAACCCTTCGCCTCCCCGACCATTACAAGCATGTGACGCCTCGGGTTCTCACTAACGTTTCCTCTTTCGACTGGAACTTACTCCTGTCCACCATAAATCCCTGTTTGATCCCTGTTCTTTCCCTTTTTCGATGGTCAAGAATATCAAGAAACCACTGGAATGACGGGAGAAGTTCTCCTATGACACTTCAGGCTTCCTTCACCCTTCTTCGCACTTTCGCACTTTAGTGCAATTCACCAGAACTTCACTACGGTCCCGGTAAGGCCACCGCTCCTTCTCCTTCTTCTTTTTGATAACTCGAGGATTGTCAGAACCCTCCAACCCTTCGACAATATACCAGCAACCAGAGAGCTACGGAGAAAACATTAGAACTCTGGCAAAATCACCACTGCAACTCTAGCAATTTCACCCGAAAAGTCTAGGCAAAACTCTGCGTAGCCCCATGAAGTTCCCTATTCCCTAAAGGCTCTAACAGTCACCAAAAACACTCTCAAACATAGTGCGCGTACCCACGACCTCCTCAAGCTTGCTGAGAAACTCCTGAAGGCCTTTATACTAAGGGTCTTGGTTGGGAAACTCTTGGAGGAAGCCCTGACTCTCTCTCTCTCTCTAAAAACTCCTTACAGTGTTTTGCCTTTTGGTAAAATGATAAAATGGGGGTTTTCCCCTTTTTATACTCAATAGTGCAGCAAAGAGCTCCTCACAAATCCAAAATGATGCCCAAGTCCTAGTCTTCAGACGACGATAGGTCCAGGCTGGGGTGGGTCAAGCCCAAGACCCTAATACGCACCCACTATCGCATATGCCTCATGAGTCCGCTACTGACGTCGTACTTTATTATTGTGTGCTCCATCCAGGGGTACCGCCACGCGCTCTGTCAAGAAGTATCATCGCATGCCTCACCAAGGGGATAACGTCGTGTGCTTAGCGAGGACTTAACGCCGCGAGCTCCTCTGAGTAAACTATCGCCATGTGCCTCATCAAGTGGTTGTCGTCACGCACTAACCAAGGGGCTATCACCGCGTGCTAACCAAGGGGCTATTGCTGCGTGCTCTACTAAAGGAGTTGTCACCAAATGCTTCATCAAGGCCTAATGCCACGTGCATCACTCAAGGTTTAGCGTCGTTCTGCTTCCCTAGGGAGTTCTTTAGGGAGTCGAGTTTCAACAGATGACTCTATTCCCTATGGAGTCACAACCATGGTCTGCATGGTTCAAACTATATGACAAAAAACTGTAGCAAACGTCTAGTTGCACGACCTTAAACTGCACGGTCCTCGTTGCATGACTTTAAACTGTATAACCGCGGTTCAGTTATATGACCTTAAACCATAGTGCATATCCAGGTCGCATGACATTAAAAGGCTTAGCACCATGGTCCAAACCATATGACCTTAAACTATAATGAAGGTCTAGTTGCACGACCTCAAACTGCATGGTCCTAGCCGCATGACTTTAAATTGCGTAACCATGGTCCAAACTATATGACCTTAAAACTGTAGTGGAGGTCAAGTTGTACGACCCTAAATTGTATAGTCCTAGCCTCATGACTTTATACTGTGTAGCCATGGTCCAAGCTACAAGACCTTAAACTATAATGCACGTCCCTGCAGCAAGGCGTTAAACTGCAAAATGAACACACCTTCCTCATCCCCAATAGGAATCACATATGTATAGCGGTCTATTATTCCCCTGTGGAGTCGTATCCAGCCGTTTCACCCAAGCCATGACTAGTCATCCCCGAAGGAGTTACATGCAGGCCTTCGTCCCTCGTCCCCAGTAGGAGTCACGTCCATACTGTAGCTCATCATCCCCAAGTGGAGTTAGGGTCATTCATGCCCCTTCAATCCCCAGTGGGATTACATTCGTACTTTGGACTACCAATCCCTAGTGGAGTTATGTGTGTACCATTGTCCACTATCCCTGGGGATTCATACTTGCCCCCTAATCCCCAGTGAAGATGGCTTCTTCACCTAAACCTCTTGCCCGACTTAACCACTTTATCCCCAAGGGAGTTGAATTGCTATCCACGGGGATATTGCCTATGGAGTTTCACCTACATGGTGACCCACACAATGGTCCGTGCTGCATGACCTTAAACTGTACAGCCACAGTCTAGGTGCACGACCCTAAACTGTATCGTCCAAACTATAAGACCTAAAACTTTAGTGGAGGTCTAGTTGCATGACCTTAAATTGCATGGTCCTAGTTGCATGACTTTAAACTGCATAATCACGGTCCAAGCTATATGACCTTAAACCATAGTGCATGTCCTGATCGCATGACGTTAAACTGCTTTGCATAGGTCCCGGAGGCATGACCTTAAACATGAGCTCACACATGCGTACATGCCCTTTACGAGCATCTTCATGTACGTAGACCTGCTCGTGCGGGCACCACCTTCGTTATCTCCCCAGTGAGTCCATTCACTCCATTACCACCATCCATCACTCCCCAGTGAGTTTTACCCATGCTCACAAAAATGGCGAACCATTCCATCCTCCATATTCACCGTTGGCTAGTGGGTCACCACTTTCTACCTTCCATCCATATACTATCCATCTTTCACTGGAAGCATCGTGCCATGTCCCGAAGTCAGTCAAAAACCACCACCGTACTCACTCCATGGCCTCCACAGACTGTCATTCATCACCACCATGGTCCAGCTGTATGATCCTAAACTATAGTGCTAGTCTTGACCGCATGACGATAAAAGGATTCACACAAGTCCCGAAGGCATGACCCTAAACAAGCCTTTACATAAAAAAAAAAAAGAAAAAAAATAGTAACAGGCATGGTGTATACCTGGATAAGGGAACACCATGAGTAAAACTAACGGACGGGCATGGTAATGAAACCATGAGTAAGAGAGTTTCGTAAAATAAAAACCCAAGCATGGTGAAAACCCGAAAGGGCCACGTGAGAAAAAATGGATGATAAGGGTGGACATGGCCAAAATGTCATGGGTAAAAGAGCCCCAAATAAAGGGAAGTTGGTGAAAACCATTTCTACCGCGCCGCTTCCCCAGTCCAAGTAAAAACTCGCAAAGGGCGTTTGGACCAATAAACAGGTTGCTGCAGTGTTCACCCTATAGGCAGCTTCAGCCCGCATTCAAGAAAAATCCCTGGTGTTACAGTACCAGGACCTAAAAATATGAGATTTAAGGAAAGAATCTGACTACCTGAGTCCAATCGCAGAAAGGACTCGAAGGATAGAAAACTTGCCTAGAAGGCAAGACAAGTCTCATAAAGAAGTGCACCATTCCCAAACACAAGAAAATCACCCTGACAAACAAAAGATGCCCACGAAGGCAAGAAACATACAAAGCCAGGACAGAACTTGCCAGAGACTTAGGGTGATGCCTCTCCTAAAACCTTCTTAGTCGATAGGTTAAGACCTTCGGGACAGGCAACAAAAAAGCCCCCGATTGGACTCGGAAGGATGGGGCCCACGAGGCCTCCTCGCCAAAATCCCTCCCTAGCCAACAGGCCTAGACCTTCAGGATAGGCTAATAAAAAGCCCCCGTATGGACCCCGCTAGATAGGACCCACATAAGTACTCTGACTGTAAAAAACAAACCTATTGTAGTAGCAAACAATGCCAACCAAAGGCTCTTTGGCTGCCAATCCAAACAAACCTAGACCAATTGGGAAAAATGCCCTTCATCATGGCACTCAATTACCAGACAGGCCTGATTCTGACCAAGGAGGTCCTACAAAATCCTCAGCTGCCAGAATCACAAAAAGTCTCTTGAGGGTGAGGACTTTCATAGATCCCTCAAAAGTCTCTTCTCCCCCCAAAGTCTTCATGGATGGATCTACACAATGCATCCAATGTATGAGCATGCAAGTTACATCATTGAGTGGATCTACTCGGTGTTCACGTGGTTCGGTGGCTGGGAAGAAAAAAGAAATAGAGTCAGAGGAAATTTTCCAATGTTGCACTTATCACTTCTCTTGAAGCACAAAATTCGACGGAGCAAGCTGTTCGGACATATTTTTCAGCACCTTGGTCCCCGATGCAGAATAAAGGGAGAAGCCAGTCAATAAGGTCTGACAAAACAGTGGAATTCTCGACAGTCTCAAAATGGCCCCAGAACTGGTCAAAATCTTCATAAGAAATCCTAAAAGTCTCATGCCGAGTTTCATCGCATTTTGACATTTCTAAGGTAGTTTAGACTGAGAAATAGTATCGGCATAATCAACCTCTTGCACCTTGAAACAGACCCTTATAATTGCAACCCTACTTTTGGAGCATCAAACGACCATGGGACAACTACCATTGGATCCAACATGAGGGGTCAAATTTCAGCTTGAACGGACACTTCAGGAAGAATTTATAGGCGAAAAATTGAAACAGGAGGGAGCTGCACACTATTCTCGTGCGGCCACCCTGCAACTAAATGTCATTGACAGGGAAGTCACAAATAGTGATTTGCACGTGCTATATCTCCCTCGTCCTGAGTCGCATCGTGCTCAAATTTTGTGAGCATGTTCATCTCATCGAGACGAGCGTTTTGATATGTGACACGCTCCGTGATGACTCCCAACCGCAAAGAAAAGCCAGAGAGAAGTTGCCTATCCGTAAAAGAAGTTGTAGAAAAATCAACAGCGCCATGCCTCACTAGAGTGGTCAAATCATGACGCTCACGGATCGAATCGGTGCAAGACCAATTGCATCATGTGCATAAGATCCATGGCTATCACTACCCTGAACCTCGTACATGATGAATGATTAGATTTCTTACACAAGGCCGGCAAAGCGACTGTAAATTCTGGCCAAAATTCCAAAGTTACAAAATCCTCACCTGGGCACAAAATCAAGCTGCGTTTGTTGCCACGTGATCGTGACGGCATGGTCAGTGTAATCCAACAAAGAAATCACGGAGAAACATCAAGAAATGAGCACACTTTCAATCTGAAATTTGTAAGATTTATTCAAATTTCATGTCACATGATTGTGGCTCAAAAACACGATCCATGGCTCAAAGTTGGTATCAAATTGATCACCATGGCGAGCCCTGCAAGAAAATGATCATCGTTTGGACAAACGGGCACAAAAAAAACCACGGATCATCCATGAAAGATCACGCACCTTCTAGGGCAGCAGCAGGGACTGTTTTGGAATTCCATGAATTGTTATGAAAGGGGCAAATCTATCATTTTACATTTTGTTTTATCCAATTAAATCTTAATTTTCAGTAATTAGGGTTAATTTTGATCAATCCACCCATGTTTGGGCAAAACTCTATAAATATCACGTACTATCATTTTACTAAGGGCTTTTTGGAAATACAAACTCTTGCTTGATAAAATCTCTGTGTCTCATTATCATTGAGTTGCGTTCTTGGGAGAGAGGAAGGAGAGAGAAATTTTGGAGCGATACCTCTAGATGCGAGGTAAATCTTTCTCTCTCTTCTTTTCTTTCATGTTCTTTTATTTTCATTTTTCCTTTCTTCTTCTTTCTCTTCCTTCTGTTACCTCTTCGTCTGAGTTTCCCTTGGGGGCTATGCACGGAAGTCGCAATGTTGTGCACGCCTCTCTCTTCACGTTGTTCCCTCCTGCGGTTTTACAGGTCGCACATGGTGATGGCAGTGCCATGCGTGAGCTTCTCCTGCCTTCTTTTTCGTACGACCCTTCCTCTCAGTGAGGTTTGCAGACGACGCTGCTAATCGCCATCTGCAGATGCACCCTCGACATCTCAGCGAGGAAGCGGGTGGCAAAGTTTATTTTTGTCTGTGAGGGCTTCCCCTCGTCGCATGACTATTGTAGGCGGTGAAGCCCATCGTCGCCCTCGAGTCTCTCTTTTGTGCCTCTCGGTGCTTATCGTCGTGCGGAAGCCTTCTTCCGCGCCTCTCGGTACCTTTGTTGTGCGCAGGCTTCCCCTATGTCCCATGAATGTTGCCATGCGCTCCATGAGAGGTAATTGTCGCATGACTTACGAGAAGTCCTCACTGCACGCCTCATCAGGAGCCATCGTTGTCTGTAAGAGACGTGCTGCCTTCTCGCATTACCCACCGGGGATGCTTATCGCCGTCTGTGGGTTTCTCCCATGATCCATGTCTACTGACGAGTGCTGCATAGGAAGTTATCACCTTGAGTCTCGCCAGAAGCCATTGCTGCCCGCAAGGGACGCGGTGTCTTCTTTGAATTGCAACAGGCGATGCCTATTGCCGTTCGGGAGCTTCCTCCTTCCACCTTCTCGCTCTCTTTTGCCTTTATGTTCTCTTTCATCACTCTCTCGTACGAACGTACCTTACCCTAAGACAAGAGTGGGTCCCTTTGGCCCACTTGTGTGCTCACAAGTCAAGGGAGGTGAATTTGAATCAGTTGAAGCAATTGAGGGGGTTTCTTCATGATCTAAGAGGGTGCCCATGCAAGCCAGCCCGGGTAAGTCCTGAACCCACCTAAAATTCCTCTCTCTTCGGTTGGTGTACCTGCCCTTGCTCTCGAGCAAGGTTCTTGAGAGAGCAATCTCAAATCCTGTGTTCCCTGAGAACCCAAGATACATTTCGCCAGATCATCTAGATCCAGAGGGCGAGATCGAGGCACCTAACCACCGTACCCTTAGTATATCGAAGGGCCGACCTTTTAGTGGTATGCTCGGATACCTCCGTGCTCGGTACACACATGGCAGGAAATGGAAGAATTGTTTTACCCGTGCTTCTATGAAGTCCAGAGAATGTGGAAACCATCGAACTCCTCATTCTGACTCAAGAGCTTGGTGATCCAGTCGATAAGTTCATCACCTGATTTAGAGATTTGGCTTCCTATCATGCCACTCCCATGACTGGAAGAGAAACAATCCAGACCTGTATATGAAATATGCTGAACAATATAGCCCTGCATGTTGAGGTTTCCAATCCAGCCTCCATGTCAGAGCTCATCTCTAAAGTGGTTCGTAAAGAAGGTCTGTCCATGCACAATGGTGGATCTCGTCAGCAGCCCTCCAGCTCGAAAAACGGCCGGGGCAATGGTAATTCTCGCTTCAATAATTAGGACAACCAGCAAAAGGTGGTGATTAGTGCGGCTGTCACCGTGACTGACACTAAGAAAGCCGCCCCTCAAACCTTGGGCCTCCCTAAAGGGGTAGTCACAGCCAAGGCATAGACAACACCTCAGGCTGAAGGCAAGTAGCAGTAGTTCTATAACAAGGTCCCGCTCCCTAAAATATAAATCGAAGTGCCTACTGGATCCAACACCAGAACAAGCTGTACCCCTTTGAGAAGGAGTGGGTTCCTGCGCTGCTTCGGTTATTACTAGAGCAAAACATGATTCAGTTGACGAAGGTCAAATCCCCAGAGCAGGCTGGACAAGAGGCACACGAGAGATGTTGCGCCTATCACATGAAAGTAGGCCACCCCACTCAAGAGTGCTATACGCTCAAAGACATTATCGAAGCCCTTATTAACAATGTCCAGATAAAGCTCGAAGAGTTAAAGAAAGCATTCGGGGCAACTGAGGCATCCCACGTAGTGACAATCCAAGAGGATAACTAGGCAACTACCATCCACCGTGTAATATTCTTCGTAATTCTTAAAGAAGTCTCAGCACGTTGAAGCAGGCAACGCTGCCCAAGTTCCTGCCTCTAGGAACTGAGAACCTCTGGTGTCCGTATCATCTAATACGAGGCCATGACCTCAACGAATGCACTAGTTTCACAAGCTCTTGACAAAGAAGATGCAGTAGCACCAAGAAGTTCATGGTAACCTAGAAGGACCCTCAAGTCCCTACTACACCAGTGCAGGAAGACCTCCCAACACAAGCCAAGGGAAGTGCGCTAGACCCTCTTCAATGCATGCCCCAACAGGGTCTCGTCACTCCCAACCACGCTAGCAAACCTAGGCGTCTTGCCCAGGGTACATAAAATCTCCGGTGTCCATATCACCAGGTATGGGGCTATGAGATGAGGGAATGCTCTGGGTTCAAAGCTATAGTCATGGAGAGGGTACAGAAAGGCCACATCGTTTGTCCTGTTCTCCTAGAATGCTTCCAAGTCATCACTCCCATCCAAGAGGAAATCCCACTCCAAGTCCCCAACAAGGATGCACTAGACCCTTCAGAGATTTCCAGTTCACAACCATGGGAAGTCTATCATGGGCGAAGCAAGCTCAAATCCTTAAAGCGAGAGGCAGTTCACCAAGCTAGGGTTACTCATCAGCTCAACAGGATGGACCAAACCCCACCCTAGAGATTTAGAAAGAGACGACCACCTAGGTCAGCTCGCCGAAGGAATCATATTCCTCAGCCACCAGTGGAGGGAGAATTTCTCAAGCGCCTTCCTCCACTGCCGACCATACAGGACTTCATCCCAGGCATAACATGCCCTATCCCTTCATTCAATATGGGTGATGATGTTAAAAGAATTCCCCAATAGTTTGTGCCACGGCAAGGCCTAAAATACCCCCTGCACACGTCTAATTCTGGTAACGATGTAAAAAGGTGCCAAGAACACTCTAACTCCCTTCTTCTTCTTCTCCTCCCTCTTCTTATATCTCTTTCACAACTTTAGCTCGGAAGTGCCCAGACTTTGATGCTCTAAATCGAGAGCTCGAAGGCACTAACATTAACAAGTCGCATAGGAAGCGACTAAGAAAGATGCTGGCCTAGGCAGTTGGATTCTTGACCGTTGCTGATGCCCTGGCTGCCCAAGCCAAATCTGAGCCATCCTCAAGCTCCTATTCCAAGGATGCCTCCCATATGGTGCAGATCTCGGAACTATCATTCAGCACGGGGCAAATGAGCCTAAGATCAGGGAACAAGAGGCATCCCACACCTCAGAAGCTCAAGGTCCTCAAGTTTTTTGATCCTTCACTCTTTCTTAAGCCTCAACCTCAAACTGCCACATCCTTAATACAAATCCCTATTATTTCCCCATCAGCTCAGACCACAACTGCCGAACAACAAAGTCAGCCAGTGTCGCAAACCAGAACTCAACCAATACCTGCTCCTAAACCTACCCTACCACCTAAACCAGTGACAGGATCAAGAACACAGAAGGTTGATGAGGATAAGGTGAAATATGACGTAGTTGGGCATTTGAAAAAGCTTCTAGCCCTTCTAAGTATCTATGATACCCTTATACTTTTCAGAGACTACCGTATGACCCTCGTTTAAGCTCTTTCTAACCCAGAGGTGTATGAGACTAAAGTTGAGCGTATTGAGGTGGACCCAGCCATCCTGGGTGGGTGCTTGACAATCACCTTTCAGAAGATGACCTTCAAGGAAAATTTCACAATTACCCCATCTTTGTGACTGGTGAATTACATGCCTACCCTATCAACCGGATTATGCTGGATGGAGGGTCAACAGTCAATCTGATCCCAAGAAGAATTCTCAATCGATTGGGATTAGGATCTGAGGACCTCACTCTACCCACATCACTGTGCAAGAGTTCAACCAATCAGGAGAGAAGCTAGCCGGAACGGTGCGTCTTAACCTTAAGATCGGTGACTTGAATGATTATGCTCAATTCCACGTAATCGACATCGATCCTCTTACAACGTCCTTCTTGGTCGCCTCTGGCTCCACGATCAGGGGGTGGTTCCTTCCATGCTCCATCAATACTTTAGGTATAGTCGAGATGGGAGACAACACATGGTCTATGCTGATAAGAGACTATTCCCAGTAGCTGAGACTCACTATGCTGATGCCAAGTACTATTTCACTAATCTTTCAGAATCAGAGAAGCCAAAGGATGATGATTGAAAGTCTATAAGAGAGATAGGGCCCTCGCCTCATGATCCTCCCCTTGACTCCTATTTACCCAAGTATACCTTGCCACATCTATGAGGTCATGGTGTCATCCCTCGAAGATGAAGCTTCCCCCTCTACATCCACTTCTAATTAGCCAGGACAAAATGATGAGTCAGAAGTAGTCCCTAAGGTTGAGGAAGCCCTAAAGGTAGACTTTCCAGCACCAAGGGTCACCTATATGCTAGACCAGCAAAACATTCTGCATGTACTCATTGCTCTCCCAGAAGCAGAACTGGCTTACCAACCATCAAGGAAGATACTCTAAATCCCATCCTCCTTGAGTAAGGAGATCACCAGCAGCCAAAAGAAGGTCTTACTCTTCTCAGGTGCTCTCGATGAAGGACAGTAGATAAGGGTCAGCCCTTCAGCTCTAAGGAACAAGACCCCTTGGAAGAGCTGAGAAATGAGGTTCGCAACCTCCTGAATCAGTTAGAAGTTATGCGCATCTTTGCAAGGAGTTCGTGCCTGAGACTAATACCTATGATGAGCTCTAGAGCAATGCACCTCGAATCGAATCCAAGGCTCTCCCAGATTAGAATATTTACAACAAACAGACTCACCAAATCATGAGAACCATGAATTATGATCCCCTGTCTTATCAAACACTAAGGGGTGAGGAAGCAACTGCTCCCCCATTTGAGGTAATTGAAGACACATCAAGTTGTCATAAGACAAAGCAAGGAGTGGGCTATTCTTTTTTGTTTCACACTGTGAAAGGGCGGAAACAATGAAGCAGATAGAGAAGGAAGAATAAAAGACATGCATCACACAGAAAGAGAAAAGAGCTATTTCATTCATAAATCAAGGAGGCATTACCAGTGTTCTTTTCTTTACAATAGAATAAATGAAAAGAAAAAAAGAAAGAAGGCACTGTAAAAAACGATCAATGATCTCATTGACCTTTCCCCTGCACTCTTCGGTCGATGCTTATGCCCGCCGAATGTCTCCTCTCAATTCGACCACCAGTCTGACCTCATGCTCCACCAAGGTGAACTTTTCGCCCAAGGAGTACTCAAGGTCAAGCAGCTTCTTGCCTAGCTCCCTATCCTCAGCCTCCCAAACTGCCATCTCTTTCTCCAGTTTTTCAAGTTCCCGCTCCCACGTGGCTATTTTCTCCTTCAAGGTCTTTACCATGTTGTGGTGTGTTATGGCCTCCTCAGTAAGGGTGGACCTATGAGAGATAGTAGCCTCCCTCTCTTGTACCTGGGCCTCTGCCAGTTTGCGGCTGTGTGCCAATAAGGCTTCCAAGGACTCTAACTAGGTGCCCCTTAACCGTGCTATAGTCTCTTCCTCTTGCAAAGCCTTTACCCTCCATCCCTCCAACCCGTTCACAATGCTATCAAAGTAGGAAATGGCCTCTGGTGTGCCCCCTAGGGCAAGCTACTTCAGTTGTGTCAACACATTGCTAAGCTCGGCCAGGGGTAGCTTCTTTAGCTTTTGAATGCCTACCCGAAGCATCTCCATGATAATTTCAGGAATTCCACTAAGGATGGGCCTAGGCGGCGTAGAATGCCTGACTACAACAAGAGAATCACTAGCTATAGCCACAGGACTCACAGGAACAGTGGCCAGATGGGTCACTAGCATCGTGAGAGTGATCGCGAAACCCAAGGCCTCAGGCTCTCTAGATTCAGAGGCAACCTCAGGCTGCCTGGTATCTCAGCAACAACCCTCTCGCTCAAATCTCCTTCCATGACCTCTTCGAGCTCGGACCTCTCATGTTCAGGTGCGGCAGCTTCACCCTCTGTAGGCTCTGCAGCCTCAGCCGGCGCAAAGGCGACCTCCCCTAATGGAGCTACCAGCTCAGTATCATGGTGCACCACAGTAGCCTCCTCTCCCGGAGCGGTGTCTTCTTCTTGTTCCCTCTCTTCTTGAACCCCCACCTCTACCTCGGCAGGGCCTGCCTCCTCGACAGCCAGGGGTACCATCTATGAGCCTGCGAGGTCAGCCCTTTCAGGATGTCCCGACTCTTCGACCTCTTCTATAGCTACGTCGCTTGAGGCAGAGACATCCTGCTACTCTGGTAGCCCTTCTTCAGTCTCTAGGGCCCCAGCCTCCTCTATCACCACAGGTCCTCCCTCTTGAGCAGAGCTTGGGTTTGTCTCTTCCATAACTGCATCCTCTGCTTCAGTAGGTAGAGCAGCCTCAGGGACCACAACAACCCTCCTCAACTTGGGCAGCACCCTCAAGGCTTGCATCGCCAGCCCCATTGATCTCCATTGGGATTGGACCCTCTCCTTTAGCCACAGATGTCACTTCCTGGTCAGATGCAATGTCGATTGGTGTAGTGGGATCCGAGGCACCTGCTGGAACCTCTGAGGAGCTAGAAGAAGCCTCAGGTGAAAGAGAAGATGAATCCTCCAGTGCGGAGGGTGAATCAGCGATCATCGGAGACACATAAGACTCCGAGGAAGCAGGTGGCGAAGAGCCATCGACCGGCTCCTGAACCACCAGAAGTTTAGGTCCCTGGCGCTTCGAAGCCCGTGCCGCAGGACAAGCTGGTGCATGAGGAACGACCGGGGGAGCCAGCCTCCTTTTCTTTCCCTTCGCTTGAGAAGGTGCAGTAGTTTCAAAATCACCCTCTCGAGAAGAGTCGGCGACAAGGTTTCTATGAGGCCCGCTCCCTATTATCTTGTTCAAGTCTTAGACCGGGCTCTCTTCATACCCTGGAACCTTGCGGGCCTCCTTCCACTGGAAAATAATAGAGAGGTTGTTGAAGATGCTCTCTATCTTCTTCTCTATATCAAGAACTGTGGAAAAGACTTGTCCACGGCAATTTGACGGAGCCGCCCAATGACGCACCAATCCCAGGGGAAGCCCAGGGTGAATACCTCCCCCAATGGAGGAGTCCTCACCATTTTCCTCTGCCGTGTGTCCGGGCTCTAGTGGGAGTTCTCCCCTTTCTAGGGGTGGCTGACTTCCCAACATCCCTTATTGATGATCCCTCACTAGCGTTTGTGGGCCTCAGTTGCTTGCACTGTTCTGCCAAAATGTGGCAGCATGTACTTGTTGATATCGGTGAACTCCAAGCACGTGGCCCAAGCCATGTGATTGTCTCGGGAGCTAGGTCTCATGATGAGTCCCCATCTGGTCCTTCTTTTTACGATTGATCTTGTTGTACTGCTTCTCAAAGAATACAGAGAATGGGCACCCTTGGTCCATCCCGTGTTGTCGGGCGAATCGCTGAGGGAAATAGCCCTCAAACTTGGCACTGTGGATGGTGCAGTAGGGTAGAACCCCGCCTCTGACACTCAACATGTACATGAGCTCCTTATGAGTAGTAGGAGCACCATCTTGCCCAAGTGGTCGAAAAAATCACGATCCGTAAGGTTTCGGATAAGAAAGGCGGGCCTACTCATGTGAAGGTGGTCATTGTAGAACATTTTATGTGCATGACCAAGAGTATGGAAGACTGCTTTCTTCTCAGTGATCCTTAGGAGAAACGGGCACATTGCTTCCTCCAACTCCCTGTTTTTGAGGTAGGTGTTAGGGAAATAAGCCTCGAGCCAGCCGTATACATAGTGGGTGGGGAAAGGCGTCTTGAAGTCCCATGGGAAGGCTTCACCGTCCACTATGTCATTGCCTCCTTCATCTCCCAGATAGGCTTTCCCCCTAGACACTACTCCCAAGCTATAGTAGTTGCTACATAGGACCGGCTGTGCGAGTGCGTACTCTCTTTTCCTCTCCATGTCGCAGGCTACTTAGAGCATGCCAGGACGTATAGTGTCTACTCCTTCGGGGAAAGAAACCTTGCACAGGAAGAGTACCAGGTACGCCGCCAGGAAGATGTGGTCATTCCCGTTGTGCAGTTCAAATAATGGAGGAGTTTCCTTCATGGATGCCTTCCTCTTTCTTCTCGGGCTTAGACCAACCTCATCAGTACAGTCTCCATAGAAGAATGCCACCCACTGGGTGAAGGAGACACGTCCATTCTTGGACTCATAGTAGAGCAACCGGTAAATCCCAAATAACTCTTACAGTCCAGCTGGTGGGTCTTTTTTCCCGATCCGTTCACCTCCAAAAATGACCAAGTTTGGGGGCACGAACTCGTCATACATAGCACCGATGAGTGGAAGCCCATTCATGAAGTATAGATCTAGCAGAGACATCCCTGCTTCCTCATGACCATGCAGCCACGTGTTACTAACATGGCTCCAAGTTTCCAAAAGCACCTTGACCGTGTTTGAACATCGGTTATAATATCCTGTTGAGCATTGGATGGTGGCTATCAGGGAAGCACGCTTCAAAATGCCCCTGTATCGGCTCAGCACTCTTACGGTCCAAGAAGAGTACCCTTTCTGGTACTAGTGCTCCCCTTGCACCCAGAGGCCAGCAGAGGACCACTTTAAGCGCCGTGCGCATTATCTAGGCCTAACACCCCTTGTGTCATTCAAAACCTAGCATCGTGAGTGTGCTATGGCACTTTCTTCTATGGATTTCTCTCACTATTCCAACGGAGCTACACCCAGATACTACGTCATGACCACCATTCTGCATCCCTAGGGAGTCTACTCTTTGCATTACAGTCGTCATATCCTCAGGGAGTGAAGTCTCTAGTTACGACTATGTTCTTCATGGAGTCACATTCCCTTACAACATTATGGTCTAGTTGCACGACCCTAAACTGCATGCTTAAACTGTATCGTGGTCTAGGTGCACGACCCTAAACTACATGGTCCAAACTATATGACCTTAAACTGTAGTGGTGGTCTAGTTGCACGGCCCTAAATTGCCTGGTCCAAACTATATGACCTAAAACTATAGTGGTGGTCTAGGTGCATGACCTTAAACTGCATTGTCCAAACTATATGACCTTACATTGTAGTAGAGGTCTAGTTGCAAGACCTTAAACGACATGGTCTTCGTTACAAAATTTTAAATTGTACAACTTTGGTCCAAACTATATGACCTTAAACTATAGCGATGGTCTAAGTGCACAACCCTAAACTGTATGGTCCAAACTATATGACCTTAAACTGTAGCGATGGTCTAGGTGCACGACCCTAAACTGCATGGTCCAAACTATCTCACCTTAAATGTAGCGGTGGTCTAGATGCATGACCCTAAATTGTATGGTCCAAACTATATGACCTTAAACTGTAGCGGTGGTCTAGGTGCACGGTCCTAAACTGTATGGTCCAAACTATATGACCTTAAACTGTAGCAGAGGTCTAGTTGCACGACTTTAAACTGCACGATCCTAGCTGCATGACTTTAAACTGTATAGACATGGTCTGAGCTAGAAGACCTTAAAACTGTAATGCACATCCCTATAGCAAGACGTTACACGATGTGACAAGTAGTCTATTCACATGATTTTAAACTATGAAAGGGATGCACCTCTTCACTGGGTGTATTCCATCACTATCCTCTGTGAAGTTACATTCATTCCACTGCCCTTCATCCCCATGGAGTCATATTTCCCCCATTAATCCCTAGTGTCAGCTTCTCACCGAACCACTATCTCTATCCCCCCACAGAGCTTTACTTACATGGTGACCCACCTAAATGGTCTAGGTGCACGACCTTAAATTGCATGGTCCAAACTATATGACCTTAAACGGTAGTGGAGGTTTAGTTGCACAACCTTAAACTGCATGGTCCTCGCTGCAAGACTTTAAACTGCGCAACCATGGTAAAAACTATATGACCTTAAACTATAGTGGTGGTCTAGTTGCACGACCTTAAACTGCATGGTTTTAGATGTATGGATTTAAGCTGTGTAGTCAAGGTCCAACTGTATGACCCAAAACTATAGTCACGTCCTTGTTGCATGACGTTAAACTACTTTGCACAAGGTCTAGGAAGCAGGACATTAAACATTCTTCCACACACATGCGCACACAATACCTTTGGTGCACACCATCTTCACCAAATCTCCAGTGGATCCATTTTTCTCTACAACATTCACCATTCCCCAGTGTGTTTCACCCATGCTCACAAAACGACAAATTATTCCATCATCCGTATGTGCCGTTAGCCAATGGGTCACTGCTATCCACCATCTATACCAACATCATCCATTTCCACCATGGTCCAGCGGTATGACCCTAAACTATAGTACACGTACAGAGTGACGTTAAACTGTTTCCAGAAGGTCCTGGAGGCATGACCTTATTCCAAAAAAAAAAAAGATGGACATGACGAAAACCCACAAGGGAGACATGGGTAAAAATGTCAGAAAAAAAGATTAAAAGTGGATGGGTACGGTCACAAAACCGTGAGTAAAAATGTCCAAAAATAAAACCCAGGCACGGTGCAAACACAAAAGGGCCTTGTGAGCAAAAATGGATGAAAAGGGTGGACATGGCTGCAAGATCATTAGTAAAAGAGCCCAAAAATAAATGAGGTTGGTGAAAACCCTCTTTACGGTGCCACTTCCCCAGTTCAGGTGAAAATCCACAAAGGGTGCTTGGACCAATAAAGCAGGTTGACATAGCATCAGAGCCTTAGCTGACACCCAATTGTGAATCAGACATAATTCTGGCTAACAAGGTCCACACAAAATCCTCAGGTGTCAGGATCCAATCAAGATGGCTCACCCAGGATCGAGAGCCACACAAGATCTCCCAAATACCTAGACCAAAAAGAGTCATTGAGGGTGAGGACGACGATCGAAAGATCCCTCAGAAATAAAAAAGAGTCCTCGAGGGTGAGGACGATGACCAAAAGATCCCTCCAAAATCAAAGAGAGTCCATAGGATGAGGACAATGACCAAAAGATCCCTCCAAAATTAAAGAGAGTCCTTAGGGTGATGAAGATGAACAAAAGCTCCCTCCAAAATCAAATAGAGTCCCTGAGGGTGAGGACGATGCCCAAAAGATCCCTCTAAAATAAAAAAGAGTCCTTGATGGTGAGGACGATAAACAAAAGATCCCTCAAAATAAAAACGAGTCCTTGAGGGTTAGGACAATGACCATAAGATCCCTCAAAAACACAAATGGCCCTCAAGGGTATCATCCGATAGGGTGAGGACTATAAATACCAATCTCTCCAAGTCGCAAACTCATCTGATAGGGTGAAGACATTAAAAACTAATGTCCCGTGAGGGGAGGACTGCGAGAAGATCCCTCAAAGTTTCTTCTTCTCCAATGTATTCACGGATGGATCTGCGACAAATGTGTCCAAACGTCTGAGCAATTTGGTTACAACATTGCGTGGATTTTTCCTCGGCGTTCACCTGGTCGTGTGGCTAGGAAGAAAAAAGAAATAAAGCCGAAGGAAATTTTCTAAATGTTTTCCTTCTCGCTTCTCTCTAAGCACAACATTCGGTGGGCCATGCTGTTTGAAGACATTTTTCAGCATCATGGGTCTCCGATGCGAAATAAGAGAGAAGTCGGTAAATAAAGCTTGAGAAATAGTGGAAATTTGGTTACCTCAGAATGGCTCTAAAACTGTCCAAGATCTTCATGAGGACTCCTAAAATCCTCTTGCCAAGTTTCTTCACATTCCGAGTTGGCTAAGGAAGTGCAGATGTAAAAACATTTTGGCAGAATTAGCCTTTAGCACAATGAAATGGACCCCTATAACTAGAATCCTACTGTTAGAGTATCAAACAGTCATGGGACCATTTCCATTGAATTTGACATTGTTGAAAATCCCTAAGGGTCAAATTTCAGCTTAAACGGACACTCAAGGAAGAAGTTATAGGGAAAAGATCGAAATAGGAATAGTTGCACACTATTCTCATGCGGCCACCCTACAATTAAACTCCATTAAAGAACAGTCACGAATAGAGAACTTGTGACACCCATATCTCTCTCGCTTGAGATCGGATCATGCTCAAATTTGTTAGAGCGTGTTCATCTCATTGAAACGAACATTTTGATATGTGGTACGTCTAGTGATGATGTCGGAGCAAAGAGAAAAACTAGAGAGAAGTTTGTGCTTTGAAGCTGCAAGTTGCAAAAAATCAGCAGGATATCCACTCACACGAGTGGCCAAATCACAACGCCCACTAGCCCGATCGACATGAGACCCGTGCATCGCATGCGTAAGGTCCGTGGCTATCGTTGGTCCGAACCTTACGTGTAATGAACGGTCGGATTTCACACAAGATCAAGTAGAAGTCACTGTTGATTCTAGCAGTCGGAATTCCAAATTCCGGCTAAAAGTTCAAGATTGTCAAATCTTCGTTCAGGCACCAAATCGCATCCCATTTGTTGCAACGCCATCGTGGTGAGATGCTTAGTGCAATTCAACAAAGAAATTGAAGAAAAACGTTCAAGACAAAGATGCACTATTGATCAAAAGTTTTCAAGATCTATTCAAATTTCAAGTTATGTGATCGTGCTTTTAAAGTGTGATTCATGGCTTAAAATTAACATCACAATGATCGTAGTATCGAGCCCTACACGATGACAATCATCTTTTATTCATTTGGACGCCGGATCATCAATGGATCTTTCGAGAAGAATCAAGAACATCCTTAGTTCTTAGCAGGGACTGTTTTGAAATTCTCTCAATTATTAGGCAGGGGAAAATCAATCATTTTGCACCCTATTTTCCTATTTTTTAATTCAAATAAATGGTAATTATCATCAATTACAGTTAGTTTTGAGTAATCCACCCACGTTTTAGCCTTAGTCTATAAATATATGCTACCTCCCATTGAGAGGGGACCTTTTAGCTTTGGAACTTCCTCTTGAGTTCTCTTGAGCACATCTTGGAGAGAGAGAGGAGAGAGAGAGTTTAGATTGATATCCCTCCTATCTTTAAGGTATTTTCTCTCACTTCCCTTCTATCTCTTCGGTTTCCTTTTTCCCTCTTCTTGTCTCTCTTCTTCTCTTCATTCTTCTTCATCTGCCTTCTTCTTCTCTGCTGAGTCTTTCTCAGAGGCTATGCATGGCAGTGGCAGTGCCGTGCATGCCTCTTTCTTTCTTCTCCCTCTTTCTTTTCTCTCCCTATTCTCTCTTCCTCCTCCTGTGACTTTGCAGGTCATGCATGCGATGGTAGTGCCGTGCACGGACTTCTTTTCTTCTCTCTTCCTTCGTCTCTTTTCTTCAACATAGTCCACGCACGGTGTTAGTCGTTGTTGTGCGTAGTGCCATCTGAAGGACACGGTGAGCTAGGCCGTACTCAAGTAGCAGGTCGGGCTCCTGTTTCGGTTCTAAGATTAGTGTCATGTGTGTCGATGCATTGCCGACCGTGAACTATATTTATTTTGTCTCACGGGTCGCAAACGATGCTGCTCACCGCTGTCCACAAGCGTGTCTTCGGCATCTTGTGCAAGCATAGACGACGATAACTATCACCATCTGAAGACATGTTTTCAACATCCCACATCTATTGCAAATGACAATGCTTACCACCGCCTGTGGGCGTATCATCCGAGCTTCGCGTCTGTCGCAGAAGGCGAGGCTTACCACTGCGCATGCTCTCTTTTACGCCCTGCACCTATCGCAAACGACGATGCTTACCGCCACCTATAGGGTTCTCACCGGCGCTTCATGTCTGTCGCAGATGGCGATGCTTATTGCCATCTGCTCTCTTTTGCGCTCTGTGCCTATCACAGATGACGATACCTATCACCGCTCGTGAAGGGTCGTTGCTGCCTACCTGTGTCACCGACGGCGATGGCCGACACCATCTACAGTTCTCTGCTCTCCCCTCTACCACGAGCAGCAGTGTCCAACGCCGTCTAGGGGCCACAACGCTATTACTCCCTAGCCGTGGGCGGCAATGCCTAATGCCGCCGGGACCTCTCTACTCCTTCATCTCGTGTCTTTTCTCCGCTCTCTTCTCTTCTCCTTTCTTCTTCCATTCTTACTTGGCTAAAGGATACACTCAGTCAAGAACTGTCATAGCAGTCTGGCTGTCGAGCTGTATTACCATCGTGCTGATCCAGAGTACCATGCACGTCTTGCTACCACACCATATTAGGGTGGTCATATCGGCCTTAGTTTCGAGTAGTATTGCCGTCGTGTCGATTTGAGTTACCGTGCCCATCTTGCTACCACTCTGAGTCAGTCACTGTATTGATCCAGCTATCATGCTATTCTCGTTCCCTTGTCAAGTTCTCTTTTCTTTTCTCCCCTTATTCAAATCCTTTTCTTCATCACTCTAATTTCTCATCCTCTCCTCTGCCATCTGAATGTGCACATCTGTGCATGTTCGCCCCAAGACAAGGGTGGTACCCTTGACCCACTTGTCTTACAAATTAACCAGGTTAGTGCTTTGAAGAAAACAAAGAGGTTGCAGGTCAAGAGAGGTGATTCCAAACTAGTTGAAGTAGCTGGGGGGCTTTCCATCGTGATCTAAGAGGGCGCCCACGCTAGTCATCCCGAGTAAGTCACGGACCCAAGTGAGGTTGGTTCCCACCTCATGAGTAAAATTCCTCTCTCACCAGTTGGGCACCTGTCCTTGTTTAATGAACAAGGTTCCTGATAAAGCGATCTCACGTCTCGGGTCTTTCGAACCCGACCGATCGCCTAGATCTGAGGAGCGAGATCAAGGCATCCGACCACGCCGACCTCTTTCTTATGAGCGACACGTTCATGCCCTTCTGCTGCTTGATTCGTAGGTTCCAATAGATCCGTTCCCAAAATTGGAATTGGAATTGGGTAGGGCACCCTAACTGATTGGCTTGTCTCAAGGAGACTAGAGCGAAATCAATCAATTATGACAAGGTATGATGCCCCGGGAGTAGGGACTTTAGGGTTGACCTTGGTAGTTGGGCATTGTTTGAAGAAGGGAGGGACTGCTTTACTGGCCTTGAGGGCACAACCACTCCTTGGGTCAAACCTTGAGGGCTGGCTCGTGCATGCGAAGAAGAGGGAGTGGACAAGAGTGTACTTGAAGGGAAGTTCTTTGAGTACCATGTCATCATGGGTTTTGGGGTAGAAGAGTGTACATATATGACCATCCTTTTCCCTTGGGGTTAAAAATAGCACGAGACCTATAGGTAGGTGCACGATCCATAACAGTGTTGGGGGTGGCTTGGGGCCAATCCCTTGATGAAGTGAAAGGTTTGGTAGTTGGAATGCCGACCTTGGCAGTTTGCATGGCCATAGAGCCATTTGCATGCATGTGCATATTTTTTCGTGACCCTTGACTGAGTCATGGGTCATGTGCTCTTTTAGGTGCACCATTCAGAATTCCCTGAGCTGAGTGAATATTATGCAATGCACGAATGGTTTGAGTACCACTCTGAGTGGGTCCGTGTCCCAAGAGACCCAAAGTAGGTGAGACGATAGGGGTGAGCTTCTGCTTGCCCCGATTCATCCCAACAATGGTTGAACCATTTACCATGACATGTGTAAGTGTGTGTTGAGTGGCTTTTGAGCCACTCGAGCAAGATGGTCTGGCGAGGGAACCACCAGCATGATGTGTGTGGGGCAACGTAATCGTATGAGTTGTGCTAGTGTAGAGTAGAGATGGAATAACTTTTTGATTGCCCAATTATGTGGTGGTTTTAGAAGAACCGACCATATGAAGAGGGTAAGTGGTGTTAGAACCACTCTTGAGCTTATGACATGTAGAGTGTCTGCCACTAGCAAAGTGAGCATGAAGGGAGGTGGTTGTGGGACCACTCATGGAATTGACATCAATGGACTTGCCTTTGATACCGGTAGAGGTGGGAACATGGGGTTTGAGTACCCTTTCCCGAGTTTCCCTTAGCCTGAGCTACGGTGATAAGGTCAGAGAGATCACTCAAGAAATACATGGGAGCAGTAGATTGGAGAATCTTACTTCCCATGGGTAAATTCGTGAATGTGGGGATGATGAATCCCCAATTTGGATAAGAGAGGAGCAATTGTACTCCATAGTAGTTTTTAAGAAAGAAAGAGATCAAATGATTGTTTGAGAGAGGTCCGTACCAACAATAGGGTGATAATCCCCAGTGGAGTTGCCAGTTGGTCAGGCCTGGATCCACCATGCTTGGGCTCCCTCGGGCACCCGGGTCCGATAGATCCCCTCTCAAACAACCACATGACTATGCACGAGCGCGACTCATGTGTCACTTGCGGATAGGTATGTCCAACTATGAGAGGATTTTAATGTGTTGAAGAGATGGACTTGAGCACCTACCTCACCACAGTTTGAGTTTGTGGGATAAGCCCAGGCTGTTGCCCTCTTAGATCAATAAATGCAAGCGCTCCGACCGTTCAGCAACGCGGTTTGGACACGGGCCCCTCTCAAAACTCAACACTTCACCTTAGCTCTTTCTTGGAATTCAAATGAAAAATTCTCCTCTCTAATGGGCTTTGTGAGTGAGTGGTTCTAATGTTCGGGATTCGGTGATTAAAGTGATAAGAAGGAGAAAGAAGGAAGAAGGGAATAGGAATGAGTGGTCAAATGAAAGAGTGATGAGACCCCATGAGTGATGCCATGCTCAAGCAGCCATAAAAACCCGTGATAGTCCATCGTTGCCAGTGAGCCACCACTTCCAATGGATTATTAGCTCCAATGGTCCATCACCCCAAGGGACCATCAACACCAGTGACTCATCACTCAAGTGGTTTGTCACTTCACTGGTTTACAATCATCAATGATAAGCAATCATCCCCACTGGGTCACTATTTCCAATGGACCATCAAAATTCCGATAGTTCATCATCCCTAGCGGGTCACTACATCCAGTGGACTATCAACTTCCAAGGGAACATAAACCTCGAATGGTTCATTATCCCCAGTGGACTACTGCCCCCAGTGGTCCATCAACCCCAATGGACCATTATCCTCAGGGAGTCACTACTTATGGTGGTCCATCTAACTGCAGCACTCCATCAGTCCCAATGGACAAACAACCCTAGTGAACCACTACCTCCAGTGGTCCATCCCCCTTTATAAGCCATCATTCTTGGTGAGTCATCAATCCTTGGCGGTCTACCACCCCTAGGGATAGGTTGTCATCCCCAGTATATCACTACCCCTCAGTGGTGTAAAGTATACCATGATGGAACGTGTCATACCTTCATCACCCACATACCTTCATCACCTAAGGGATCTTTTCAAACCTAAGGAGATAACCATTTCTTTACCTTAGAAACAAATTTTTGTTCGCATGGAGTTTTCATGCATTATTTAGCTATTGGGCCATCTAAAACCCCCATACCCAGAAATTGTGAACCACGCATCATCTTACCCAAAAAGAATAATCCCCAGTAGTGTTTACTTCTAAATAAAAGGGTCACCCATGGTATTTGTTACCTCAGCGAGTCTTATGACCTCTTCATCCTATGCATCATCAAGGAGGAGGGGTTTTGCTTAAAATGAAATGAAGCTAGGAATGATGAGCATCTGATGAGGATCGTCATGAGTAAAAATGAGAGCTTCAGGCAGACATAACCACAAAACTAGGGGTAAAATTATCAAAAATTAAAATTGAGCATGGTGAAAACGCAAAAGAGCACCATGAGTAAAAAAATGATAGATGGGCATGGCCACGAAGCCATAAATAAAGTGCTCTGAAAATAAGAAACAGGGCATGGTGAAAACCGGAAAGGGGACCATGAGTAAAAATAGAAATAAAAGGCGGACATGACCTCGAAGTCATGGGAAATAGAGCCTCAATAAAAGAAGAATTTGGTGAAAACTGTTTTGCGATGCCATTGCTATCTAGTTCAAGTGAAAACCCGAAAGGGCACATGGACTAATAAATTGGTTGATGCAGCATTTGAGCAAAATAGCTTCAACCGTCTTCAGCAAAAATTTTTTTGTTTAAGGAGCAATACCCCTCATGGATACCTTATCATCAAAACCAAAAAGATCTTAAGAAAAATTCAGCAATTCCGGTCAGCCTTGTTGACAGGACCCTGAAGATCAGAGGAGTCATCACAATGGCAAGTCAAGATAGCCATTTGCTGAAGAGATTCTCCAATCCGAGACATAAAAAAAAACAGGAAGATCACGTTGACAGCTCAAGATAGAAGTTCTTATAAGGTAATTGATCGATACCTTGGCACCAAGGGTAACAGTCTTAATCAAGGCTCTCAAAGATGAAAGATTTAGATTCCAGGGTAAGCCATTGTCTTGCACCAAACTAAGCCCGACCTCAAAAGAGACTGTCTTAACTAAGGCTCCCATTGCTAATAGGTTAAGCTTCTAGGGTAAGCCACCATCGTACACTTGACTAAGCTCAGTATATTAGGGTAAGCCCCCAAAGAGACACGCCATAGGCCATCAATCCAAGTCTTGGTGAAGTAGCTCATGTGCCCCATTAAGGGCCCTCCTCGATTTTCTATCTAAAGTTATATAGAAAAATCAAAGATTTAGTGTAAATGGGGAAGGAAGCCCATAAGCAAGGCACCCTGCCGCTAGCCCTTCAAAAGACAAATAAAGTGTTCAATTTAAATGGGGAAGGAAGCCCTTAAGCAAGGCCCCCCACCACTAGCCCTTCAAAGAAAAATCTAACGGATTGGGGAGGAAGTCTCCGCGCAAGGCCCTCGACTGCCAGACACATCTGGATTTCGCTAACAATGGGAACAAAGCCCTTAAGTAAGGCCTCCAGTTGTTGGAACAAAAAATGCAATTGGGTTGCTCTTCTACAAGGCACCTATCAGTTGGATCATTAGTAAGTACTGTTGAGATGGAATGGTAAGCCCTTCTACAAGGCACTCGGTCAACATACTCCCCTAGAAAACAAATACTAGCAGTGTTGGGAAGGATCCCTTAAGCAAGGGCCCTGATCGCTAGAATTCACTTTGGTCATCCCTAAGGGAAGAAGCTTGGCATGGTTTCCCCCTCAAGGATCGTGTTGGTTTTGATGATTGAGAAGAAAAAGATTCTTGAGAGAAAAAAAAGCGCCTTAGTAAGTATTCGAAAGATGAACTTTGGCAAAGTTTTGTTCTGAATGTACACTTCTTGCTTATCTTGAAGGGTAGCATTCGATGGGGCAAGTTTTTATATGTCATTTTTTATGTACTTGTATCCCTAGGGTGAATAAAGATAGAGCCAATAGTAACCTGATCCCACCAGTGCCCAAGAGGCCACAAGATCACGGGAACACTAAAGCAATAAGTGTAAAACTGGGTAACCTCTGAAGAAGTGTCTAAATGGCCTCAAATTGTACAAGAGGGTATTTTGGATACCCTAAAGACACAAAGTTTTTTCTCAATATGACAAGTTCTGGTATGATCAGGATGAAACTTGGTTCTCAAATCCAGTTTCTATCATGCAAAAAATAGACCCTATAACTATAGCCCAATTTCCTAGGTCTCAAAACAGTACCAAACCACCTCCATTGGATCTAGAACATCGAAAGACCTCAAAAACCAAATTCGAGCTCAATCGGATGCTCCAAGACCATTCTCGGCCTAACTTACCGTAAAGGGTGGTATTTACACTATTGCGGTGCAACCTCGGTGAACTAATTGCCATTTATGGAAAATGTGTTTATCATTTTGGGATAATTTTCAAATGCTCATAACTCGCTCGTTTTGAGTCCAAAAAGGTCAAATTTGGACATGAGCTAGATCTTGACGACCTGATCATTTTAACATGTGGCATGTATCATGGCATTGCCCGAAACGAGAAAATTTCTAGAGAGAAGATCGGCTCAAAAGCATGAAAATTCGTATTTTATACAAGATAACATCTCGTACTTTGAGAGGCCATAGTTCAAGATCATGATGTCAAATCATCATAAATATGGGTTCGTTGTGACCTGTTGAGAGGAGCTATAGTTTGGTATAATTTTTATGTATAATCGGAGGCTGGATGACACGAATTTTGAGATTGAAAATGACACAATTTTTCTGTGGTCAGAATCCCATTTTTCGATGACTTCCCAAATTTGGAAGATGCTTAAGTGGAAACTAAATTGGATGAAAGTTAATGCAAAATGATTGTGACAATGTCCTCTTTAATTTGTGATCAAAATGAAGACTTGGAACGTCGTAGATTGTGCTGAATTGGTGGTCGAAGAATTGCAAAGTTTATAGACTTGGCTGGATTTTGGGTTCTTTCTAAAAAATATGTTTCAAGAAGATCAAATGGTATCAAAACATGCACAATAGTTCAAGCATCGATTCTATGACAATTGATTGCCCGAATGACTAATGTAAGCATCTGAACCAAAGTTTAATAATGGCAAAAGGCCCCTCATGGAGGGATGGTTTTGTCATTTGTTGAAAATTACTTAGGGGTATGTAAGTCATTTGGTCAAAAAATGAGATTAATATTTTAATTCATTAGATATGTATTTTTTGATAATCTTGGATGTTTTTGAGCATTCCACCCTTGTTTAGTGGTTACTCTATATAAGGAAACCCAAGTTATTTATAATATGACTCTTGGACTCTCTTAGTCATTTGTAACACTTGAGCATTTGGAGTAAATTCTTGCTTATTCTTTTGTTTTATTATCAAGGTCAAGACTCAAGACGAGAGTAGAGAGAAACATTTCTTAGAGAGAGAAAATACTCATAGATCACCATACACCATAGCCCATTCCCTACACCACACACCATCGTCCCTTCCCAATACCATACACCATAGCACATTCTCTACAACATACACCATATCCCATTCTCTACACCACACACCATAGCCCCTTCCATACACCACACATCATAGTCCATTCCATACACCATACACCTAAACCTTGGGCCTTAGTCTTGACCCAAGCTTAACCCTTCTCTCTCATGTGCATGTAAAGAGACCCATGGGTGTGCACCTAGGCGAAAACACACCCTAAGTCCATTCTCTCCTCTCTCTTCTTATTTCTCTCTCCTATATTCCTCTTTCTTCTTCTCTCTTTCTCTCTCTTCTTTCTCTCTCTTCTCTCTTTCTCTCTCCTCTCTCCCACTCTCTCACATCCAGTTTCTAAACCCGTGCCTAGGGCGGGCTCAGCATTCTTGGCTTCTATCTCTCTCTTCTCTCTTATCTTACTCACTAACTACCATGCACGCCCCTAACCCCACACACTCAAGCAAGCCACAAACACTGCACACTTGAGCACGCCCCAAACTCTGCACTTCCCAGCACGCCCTCTCCATGCACACTCAAGCACGCCACAAACCTTGCACTCCCCTACAAGCCCTCTCCTTGCACACCCTTTCCCTACACGCCCTCTCCTTAGACACCCATGCACGCCCTAAACATTGCACACCTTAGCACGCCCCAAACTATGCACTTCCCTGGATGCCCTCTCCCTGTACACTTAGGCATGCCCCAAATCCTGCACTTTCCTACACGCCCTTGGTTAGATGCATCGATCTCGCCCTCAAGTCAAGATGACCTGGTGGCTTTGCTCTAGGTTCGAGATGGACCCAGGACTTGAGATCACTCTCTTGTGAATAGTGTAAAGAAGATACGGGCAGGAATACCAACAATGAGAGAGGAATTAAGGTGTGAGGTGGGACTTACTTCACCTGGGTCCATGACACATTCGGGCTAACTTGTATGGGTTCCCTCTTAGATCACGTTAAAATGCCCCCCAGGTTTATGAATGGTTCAAAATCTCCTCCTTTGACCTATTTCTTCTTTTCTTACAGTCACACACTCATGTTAGAATACAAGACAAGTGGGTCTGAAGACCTGGCCTTGTCATAAAGGGAGCACACATGTGCTTGTGTACTCAAAAGAAAGTGAAAAGATATTATGATGGAGTCCAGGCTGATTTGAAAGCCTTACGGCGTCTCCTTGACAAAGGACTATCAACACATATTTTATAGTGAAGGGGGAAAGAACACAAATGGCAGCTTGCTGCCGCTTGTGAAGAGGGAAGAGAGAGAAAGAACACAGACGATGGCTTGCTGCTGTTTGTGAAGAGGGAAGAGAGAGAAAGAACACAGACGGTGTCTCGCTACCATTTTTAAAGAGGGAAGAAAGAGAATACAGGGACGACATGAGGCCCGCCATGTCACTGCTCCCTTGTGAGAGGAGAGAGAGATAAATTATAGGAACCACGACAAGGCCCACCAAAAAGGGTAGGCCCATATCGTTACCCTTGTGAAGAGGGAGAGACAGAGAGAGAACAGAGAAGAGAGAAAGAGAAGAGAACGAGAAAATGACAGACGACGGCTTGATGCTGTCTGTGAAGAGAGAAGAGAAAGAAAGGAAAGAGAAGAAGGGGAAAGAAAAATAAGATAGAGAAAGAAGAGAGAGGAAAGAAAAATTTACCTAAGGGTACCCGTCAAAGTTTTCTCTTCCCTTTCTCTCTCTCCAAGACATGACCCAAAACATCAAGCAAAAGGGGCTTTTTTATTGATCCAAAGAGGGTCTTTTACATGTAATTGGTACGTTCTTATGTAAAAGTGGGGCCCAAACATGGGTGGATGATTAAAACGTAACCTAAAAGATGGAAATTAGGAATTCAACAAATTAAAGAATCCATGAAATTTCAAACAGGTCCTTGCAACGACCATGCAATCTTCATGATCTTTCGGGATCCATTAGGGGTCCTTCTGACCTTCATTCGATTAAAAAATTATTCTTTTATTGATCAGCTCGGGAAGATGATTGTTTTGATACTCTTTTCAAACTACGAATCAGACTCTCATGTCATGATCATGAAGTGGCAAAAACATGGGAAAACGTGCAATCTTAGATTTAAGATCTAGCCTGTTTCTCAGTGGTTTTCATTGATTTCTTTATTATAGTGTGTCGAACATGTTACCATGATCGTTTTGCAAAAAACAACGGCTCGATTTGCTATTCGAAAGACCATTTTTTGAATTGGTAAACTTTGGTCGGGGTTTGGAATTCGGTGTCGGGAATTGCATAAACTTCAAACACATCCTGCATCAAATCTGACCATCCATCATGTGTGAGGTTCGGCTCAAATGAAGCCCCTGACCTTGTGCTCGTAATTGGTCTGATTTGAGGTCAATCTGAAGCGCGAGCATCGTGATATGGCCATTTAATCGAGGAGATGTGTTGCTGGAAATTTCCTACTACTTTTGGAAGTTTTCCAGTGAACTTTTCTCTTCGATTACTCTTGGCTCGAGCTGTATTATCATGCGTGTCACATATCAAATCGACCAGGTCGACGAGACGAACATGCGTCAAAATTTGGGCTCGATTCAACCCGAGATGAAGGAGATATGGCCATGGAAAGTTTGCCCCCAAATTTATGATGAAAAATTTCTATTAATAGAAACTGGTTCACTAAGGGTGCATTGTAATAGTGTACGACCTATCCATTTTGGGTAATGTGGTTATAACTTACACCGGAAGCGTCGGAATGCATCAAAAATTGGTACCCAAGGGTTTTCAAACGTTTTGAATCCAATGGAGATGGTCTGGAGACAATTTTACACTCCGATAATTGTGTTGTAGTTCAAATCCCATGTTTAGCATGATAGAGGCAAAATTTCTAGAAACTATTTTAACGTCTGCACTGCCTAACACTCGTTAGTTTATGACAAAATTTTGCAAGTGTTCTTAGGAGAATCTTATGAACAATATAAATACTTCTTGAGCCATTCTGAGACTGTCAGAAATTTCACTTTCGGATCAGGGCTTATTGATCTTTGGGACCTACGGGCCTAGGTCACAAACTGTCGTCTCCTTATTTGAACTGGGGATAAAAGTGATGGAAAATGACCTCAAATAACTTGCCCTAGCAAAATTTGTGGTTCGAAAAAAGTGAGAAGGGCAACATTCGGAATCAAAATTGTTCCTTTGACTTTAGTTTTCTTCTAGGCCACAGGATCACACGAACATCAAAGGGATACTAGTGTGAAGCTTCTTCCTGAAGGGGTGACCAAGGAGCTCAGACGGGTGAGGACCTTGTTGTCGACCCAGACGTGGAGACTTGAGGGATGATTTTGGAGTCTACACCCCATTGGATGTATAAGATGCTTTTAGAGTCTTCATCCTCGTTGGAACTTTTTGTGGCGTTTTTTGTTGCTACAGCAGGTTTTCATTGACATGCAGGGTACCTCTGTGGGCCCCATCATGTCGAGCCCAGTCAAAGTTTTTGTTGGCTTGTCCTGAATGTCAGGTCCGGTCAGGGACGGATTTTAGTGAGGCGGCGTCGGTTGGCTTCACCCTGGTTGCTGTGGATAGATATTGACTCGATTTGACCATTTCTCATGAGTGTGGGATCTTGAGGGATGATTTTAATGTCTATATTCCATTGGAAGTATGAGTGGCTTTGTTTGTAGTTTGACCAGGTTTGTTTTGCCTAGTTTGACAGTCTCTTGTTTTTGGGTCTTGATAACAGGACATCCTACTACCGAGAATTTTTCTTAAAATGCTGGCTGAAGCGGCTTATGGTGGCAAACGCTGCATCAACTTGCTTATTAGTCCAAGCGCCCTTTCGAGTTTTCGCTTAGACTAAGGGAAGTGGTTCCATAATGACCGTTTTCACCAACCTCCTTTTTATTAGGCTCTTTTACCCATGACCTGACGGCCATGTCTTCCTTCTTTCTATTTTTACTCACGGTGCCCTTTCGGGTTTCCATCGTGCCTGGTTCTTATTTACGGAACTATCTTACTCATGGTTTCGTGACCATGCTTGTCCTTCATAGTTACTCATGGCATTCCCTTTTCATGTTTACACCATGCCCATTTTTTTAATTCTTGTGGGGGCATGTTTAAGGTCATGCCTGTAGGACCTGGGCAAAGTAGGTTAACGTCATGCGGTCAGGATGTGCACTATAGTTTAAGGTCATACAACTGGACCGTGACGGAGATGGATGACGGCCTGTGGAGGCCATAGGGTGAGCATGGTAATGGTTTGACTCACTTAGAGGAGATGGCTTGAGATTGTCTATGGATAATGGATTGCATTTATATGGAATGTGGATAAGGGGTGGCCCATTAGCTGACGATAAGTGTGGATGGTGGAATGGCTCACTATGATTTCGTGAGCATGGGCATGACTCACTGAGGAATGTTCCGAGTTTTTGTAGGATTATGGAGGTGGACTCACTAGGGAGGAGATGGAGATGATATGCATGCACAGACAAACCGGCTAGGGGAGTCATGTGTGGAATGGCATGGAAAAGGAGTACGTGCATCAGAGGAACACACGTGTTTGGAGGCGTGTTTTAAGGTCATGCCATCGGGACCTGGGGAAAGCAGTTTAACATCATGCAGCAAGGACGTGAACTATAGTTTATGGTCATATAACTGGATCGTTGCGCAAAGCAATTTAATGTCATGCGGTCAGAACGTGCATTATAGTTTACGATCATACAGCTGCACCGTGATGAGTTGGCATGTATGTGGGTTGCCAACAAGGGGTGGAGTCACTGAGAGATGTGAAATGGTTGAGGCTCCATGGGAAATGGGCCTGTGGATGGTGGTCCAACTCATTGGGGATGAAATGGCCGAGACCATTTATGGGCAGTGTGTTAAGAAGGTGATGGTGGCTCACTAAAGGATGGTAGGTAGGAATGGACTCACTGGGGGTTAGGAAGTAGGTGTGACTCCTTGAGGATAAAAGATTAGGGGATGAACATGGCGCCAATGAGGATTGTCAGATGCTGAGGATTGAACCTTGCTGACGCACATACGGACGTGCGGGCTAGGGAAGGCATGGGTGAAGGTGCATGTAAAGGGTGTGGGTGTAAAGGCAATAAGGCTGGTGGCAACATGGGAACACACTCACGGAAAATTGAGCGAGCATGTGTTTATGAATTCACGAACGACGGTTGAAGGTGAACACACATGACAGCCTCTTGATGGCATGAGCTCTCACGGCAGCTATGGGGTGATGTGAACACTCATGACGGCTACATGATCCTCTGAACACTCATGGCGGCTACGTGATGCTTTGAACACTCACGACGGCTTGAGCGTTTGTGGTGGGAACACTCACAGCGGTTGCATGTGGTAGATAAAACACTCAACGTGGTTGATTGTAGAGACAATCACACATGACGGCCGAATAGGTGCATCTAGGGCTTGGACTGGGGGTGGCCCGACTCGGCTCAGTCCATTGTCGCTTGGTTTTCTTCATTGCCCCATTTTGCCCTTGGTTCCTTTTTGAAATGACACACAAGTTCACATGAACTGGGGTGTCATTCCTATTTTTAGGAAGGGCAGGGCCAGAAATGTCATGTTTATAAAAACGGGGTATGTAAGGGCCACAAATTTTCCCCCAGTCCAGTGACACGCACGGTAAGAGAAAGTGAGAAGGAAGAAGTAGCGCCGGTTGTGTAGGGAAGAAGCAGCGCCGGCTATGTAAGGAAGAAGCAGTGTCGACTGTGTAAGGAAGAAGCAGCGCTGACAATGTAAGGACGGCACAACACCGGCTGTGTAAGGAAGACACAGTGCCGACTGTGTAAGGCAGACGTACCGCTGGCTGTGTAAAGAGAACCATCGTCGTCTGTGAGTTCAAGGCCTAGCACCACATGTGGAGGGCCATCACCGACTATGTAAGTGAGAATCACCGGTTGTGTATGGGGGCATCGGCGCCAGTGAAACCTGGGCATCGCTGTGTGTGTTTGGTCTAATCGTACAGCTGCCACCTGTTAGCGCTGCTCCGTACGTGTCAAAGTCTTGTGCGATTACGTCAGCCACAGTGTTTTCCAACCACCCTATCCTTTTTAAACCTTTCCTCCCTTGAGCAGCATTGTCTCCCCCATTTTCTCTCTCTCTCTTGAAGCTCACTGCTACCCCTTGAAGTAAGCCCACTGGTGGAGCTAAGAAAAGCCCGTGAAGGCCGTGAGTGAGGATTCAAGATACCATGGGAGTCAAGGTAAGTGGGTTTAGCTTCTACGCATCCATGTAAAGTTCAAATATAAAAAATGGATAAGATGATAGAATGAAAAATGTGAAGTTCGGGTTGACATGAAATTGAAATTTCAGGTTTGTGTTTCTAAATGCCATGACTAATTTGACCATATAAATGATTGAATTTCTGAATAAGGAATGTTTAGGATTTCACTGATTGAATGTTCACGATCGCACTGATTTAGTAATAACTTTCGTTTAAATGTAATGTTCATACTTGCTGTCTTGAACTAATATTTATATATGCTAAGCTATGACTTTATATTGATTAATTGAACTATTATCACACACGGATAGAATTTTCCATAGATGCATAACACTAGACCTACTTACTGGGCTATATAGCTCATTCCATTATTTCTTCTCTCCTTGTAGATTGATAGCAACTGGTTTTGGGCTTGGAACTCGTGATTTGTGGCGGGGAGTCGAAGCTAGATTTCTTGAAGAAGGTGCTTAGATCTTGTTTGGTTCTGGGCTGTTTTGCCCTAGATTTATTGATATGTGTAATATTGAACCTAAATGCCCTGAACTGAATGTAATATTTTGGAAGAATTTCATATAATGGATTTTTGGTGTTGAGATTTTCTATGTTCTTCTATCAGTTGAGTTATTGTTTTAGTTCTTTTCCATGGTTTACTTGATTACCGAAAATGAAGGCTTTGACTCCACTCCTTCTTAAGTGACAAAGGTTACATTGGATCATGGACCCGCGCAAGATTGCCCGTCGACGTGTAAGGTACGGTGGTCAAGGGCGGGGTCGTGAAAGGGTAAAACCTTTCTGTTTTTTTTTATGTTTTTACCTTAAACCTTTTCGTCAGCAACTAGAGGAATCTGACATAAGGTCAATTTTGATGAGGGTTGGAGCGAAAATGGGAGAGGTCTTGGCGGTTTAGCGAGCACTGGTGAAGAGAAACTCAGAGCGAAGGTGGGTCACGAGGCTTTCAGTGGGTACCAAGGGATTTTTCGACCGTCCAGTGAACTTCAACGAGACCAGTTTCGATGAGCATGGGACTTTCTGACAAGTTGCAGGTTTTCGGCGTGACTCTAGAGTCTCTTGGGGGGATGACCAAAGTCGCAGGCAGCCGAATAGTCACAGGGAAGTCGAGATGTCACAGGGCAACCGAGAGGTCAAGCATGTGAAGGGTCACCGGGCTGCCGAAGCATGATGTGAGAACACGTGGCGGGCACACATGTGCAAAGAAACACACTCGTTAAATCTTCGTGCACGACAGCTAATTGTGCGTGACTACAAGAGTGTTCAACAATGATCACCCACGACAGTTGTCGTGCATGGCAGTGGTCACGTACGATACTGATTGTACGCAGCGACGAGCGCTCGTCACGTACCTAGCAATTACAGTGCTCAGCAACGAACATGCACGACAGCTTAACATGCTTGGCAATGAACATGTGCGGTTGCTTAGCATGATCAACAATGAGCATGCACGACAGCTTCACATGCTCGACAGTGAACACGCACGGCAGCTTAGCGTGCTTGGTAGTGAAGACGCACGGTAGCTTAACGTGCTTGGCAGTGAACTTAGCGTGCTCGGTAGCTTGGACCGTCAAGGGGAAGTGCCCATGTCCGCTGGCAAGACTTTCTAAGAGCATTCCCTCGATAAAGAACTTTATGAGGGTCGGGGACTTTGAAATTGGCAACTTTATTAGCGATAACTTAGTTGGGGGGGTTCATGTCTGGCTTGCAGAGTCTGTTGGAAGTCAAGTCCTCAAGAACAATTGTGAACTCCATGTTGTACTGTGGAAGGGCATTTACTATGAACAGGGCATGATACCCATCATAGGTTAATTCCTTGCCAGAGAAGTCTACTTTGTATGTCTGATATACTCGATCTAAAACCCTTCTCTGTTCCTCTGAGGTCGAAGTGACACTGGCGATCAACTGCTCTCTTTGTTTCAAATGCAAGAGCAACGCTGATCATTAACTACTTCTCTTTTCCTTACATGCAAAAGCAACACTGATAATTAACTTCTTCTCTTTTCCTTAGATGAAAGAGCAAGCTGAGACCCCCTCGCATTTCGCTGGGTTGAATTTTTGAGATTTCTCAGTTGTAATGACACAAGTTGTATATGTAACTTGTAGCTTCTTTTAATGAAAAATTTTGCTCGTTTGCATTAATTGTCTCCTATGCATCTTCTGCTTTTTTTGAATGTAGTAAACCTACCACACTCCCTCTTCCTTCGAGACTGTAAGAGTGATGTGTGTTTAGAGTCATACACTAAGACTTAATGGTATCTTTAACATCTTACCTTTGAGACTGTAAGAGTGGTGTGTGTTTAGAGTGATACACCAAGAATTGAAAGTATGTTTAAGGTCTTACATTCGAGACTGTAAGAGTGGTGTGTGTTTAGAGTCATACACCAAGACTTGACGGTATGTTTAAGGTCTTACCTTCGAGACCGTAAGAGTTACGGATAATACCTTTTTAGGTAACGTCTGTTGATAGGGGTTATCACATCCTTCCCGTCAGAATGAGTCAATATATAGGCTCCATTTGGGGACACCGTTTTTATTACATAAGGGCCCTCCCACTTTGGTTCAAATTATCCTTTACATCGCCCATGCATGACGATCGGCCTTTTTACTGCTAGAACCAAGTCACCACTAGAGAATGAACAGACTTTGACTGACTTGTCAAAAGCCCTCTTCATCCTCCCCTGGTGTAGCTCAAGGTTCTGCTGAGCTTCTAGTCTCTTCTTATCAAGTTCATCTAATTCTTGATAATGTAACTTGACCTGTTCATCATCTGTCATATCATGATGTACGACGATACGAAGCGATGGAAGTTGGATTTCAAGGGGTAGTGTCGCTTCACTCTCATAAACTAAATAATAGGGAGTAGAATCGGTGGCACTCCGAGTTGTGGTGTGATAAACCCATAAAGCTTCAAGAAGCTTCTCATGCCAATATTTCCTTGCTTTTGACACTGATTTTCTCAGAACACTGTAAAGGGTCTTGTTGACGGCTTCGGCTAAACCATGTGTCAGAGGATGGTACATAGTAGAGTACTTCCACTCAAAGCCAAATTGGTTAGCCAAGTGGTCAATGTGCTGGCTCCTGAACTAGGGTCCATTGTCTGATATGATCTGGTCAGGCACACCGAATCGGTAAAAAATGTGGTGTCGCACAAAGTTGGCTACTGATTCTCAGGGGACATGTTTGAGTGGGATCGCTTTAGCCCATTTGGCTAAGTAATCCTTAACGGCTTAGATAAAAGTATGGCCCAATGCTGAGGGAGGGTCGATGGGTCCGACAATGTCCATACCCCATTGTGGGAAAGGTCAAGACATGACTGTAGGATGGAGAGGCTCTGGTGGCTGGTGAATGAGGTTTGAATGTATCTGACACACTTGGCACCTTTTGGCATAGGACAATGAATCTATAACAATTGATGGCCAGTAATACCCCAAACCTGTGTATCTGTTCATAGAGCTTAAGACCAGTCTGATGAAGGCCATAGAACCTGACACGTACTTCTTCTAGGACTCACTTTGCTCTTTTGTATCGAGGCATCGGAGGAGGATGCCATCAAAGGATCGTCGGAAGAGAGCATAGTCGTCCAAAAGAGTGTATTTTATGGACATTCTTCGTATACTCATTGCGATCGTCTGGTAGCCGTCCGTGTTTAAGGAAGTAGATTATTGGTTCCCTCCAATCCTCAGCTTGTTCAATATCGGCACATATTGGATCAAAGATCTCCTCCTCTTGTCTTTTAGACTTATTGCCTTGGTCTTGCTTCATCTTCTTTTCAGCTTCGAGAGAATCCTTAACAGTGATAAGGGCCTCAATGGGATAAGGAGGGCATTCTAGGAAAATAATCCTTTCATCATCCCCATCTAACTCTCTAACCAGCTCAATGTACCTCCACTCTGCTACCCATATAGGCGTGGGTTCCTTCAACGAGATTTAAATAGTGGCACGGAGTTTGGTAAGGGCATCGGCCTGGGAATTTAACCTTCTAGGGATGTGCCCTAAAGAAAAATCATCGAGGTTTTCCATCAAAGTTTTCATAGTGTCATGATGGGCTTGAGATTGTCTTTCCTCACATCATATATCCCTTTGAGTTGCCATATTACCAGTTCTAGATCTAAGGTGACTTCAAGCCCTATTATGAGGGCCAGATACTCAGCCTCATTGTGCGAGTCAGCTTTTGCGAGGGAGAAGGACAAGGGAATGACGCCATCTAGCGGGTCAAGAGTATTATTTCAGCACCACACTGAAAGGCTCCATCAAAGTACATCTTCCAATTACAAAATGATGCAGTGCAAAACACTTCCTCATAGGGAGGTCACTTCACAGGGGAGATTCTGTCGGTACGGGGTGTGCTGCCAAGAAATCAGCCAGGGCTTGACAAAGACAAAGTTATGGGTAAAAGACCGAAAAAGGGTAGGCCACGTGCTATTCTCGTGTGCCCTCCCTGCGCCAGTGTCCATTAAAGGGGACTGGTATTCACAGTCATGACCAGTAACTTTCGGGACTCATATCTCCCTCGTTACTAGTCGGGTCGCACTCAAATTTTGCACGCGTGCTCGTCTCGTCAAGAGGAGCGTATTGATATGTGGCACGTCCTGTGATGACACCCGAGAAGGGATAAAATCTAGAGAGAAAATGACGATTCGAGAACAACAGTTGCAGAAAATCAGCAGTAGCATGAGCCGCTAGAGCGGCCATATCACAGCGCGCATACTCGATCGACGCAAAACTAGTGGTATTGCATGCATAAGGTTCAGGGCTATGTCTGATCTGAACCCCGCATGTGATGAACAGTTAGATTTAGTGTACAAAGTTGTTAAATTTGCTGCAAAATTCTGGCCACCAGAATCCAAATTCGGGCAAAAAACTTGAAATTGTAAAATCTTTGTTTAGGCACGAAATCGAGCTGCGTTTGTTGCAAAATGATCGTGACAGTGAGCTCATCGCAATTCAACGAATAAATTGTGATGATATGCCAAGAAACGAGCACAATTTGGATCCGAAATTTTGTAAGTTTCTTCCAAATTTTGCATCGCGTGATCATACTCCAAAAGCACGATCCATGGCTCGAAGTTAGTATCAAATCAATCGTCATGTCGTGCCCAACAAGAAAGTAATCATCTTTTGGCCATACGGGTGCTGGAGAAATCCCGAATCATCTTAAGAAAATCGAACATGTTCCATTGTTGTAGTAGGGACTGTTTTGAAAATTCGTGTATTGTTGAGCAAGGGTAAAATCGTAATTTTACACCCATTTTTAGATTTTATTTTAATTCAAACAAATTGTATTTTTTAGTAATTAGGGTAAGTTTTGGGCATCCACCCATGTTTTGGGCCCAACTCTACAAATACATGTTGTGTCTCATTGTAAATGGCTTCAACTTCATGAATAACAATTAAGAGTTTTAGTCTTGAGATTGTGGCACATCTTGGTGAGAGAGAGAGGAGAGAGAAGAAAAGGTCTGATACCTCTAGGTTAAGGTAATTCTCTCTCCTCCTCTCTTCTCTTCTTTCTTTCTCTCTTATTCTTCTTCTCTCTTTCTCTCTTCTTTCTTTCTCTCTTCTCCTTTCTTTCTCTCTTCTCTTCTTTTTTTCTCTCTCCTCATATTTTTCTCTCTGTCTCTCTCTTCTCTACCTCAAACATGCACAACAGTGAGCATCGCCATGCATGTCTCTCTCTTTGTTTATCTTTCTCTCTCTTTCTATTTTTGCCCCTCTATTCTCTCTCAACATACACGGCATTAGGCACCGCCAGGCATGTCTCTCTTTCCCTTCTTTCCTCTTTTATCTCTACTCTCTTTCCTCTCTCATTCCCCCTATTTCCTAAATTTCTTCTCTTTTTTCTAATCTTCTCTTTCTTTCTCTCTCTACTTTCCTTCTTCTTTCTATGCTCTCTTTCCTGATCTCTTTCTGCACTTTCCTCTCTTCCCTCTCTTTCTCTCTCTTTTGTCTCTCCTTTTCTCTTTGTCATTCATTTTCTCTCTCTATTCTTTCCTTTCTCTCTCCTCCTCATTTATACACGGTGGTGCTCATCGTCGTGCATGACATCCTCCTTCTCCTAGAATATGCCCGTGAGCCGAGCCTTAACCTGAGTGGCCGGCCAGGCCTCTATCTGAGTTCCTTCTTCCCCTTGTTGTGCATGGCGATGCCATCATCGTGCACGACATTTCTTTCCCTATCCTCTGACAAAGGCACAGAACCGGGCCCTTTCCAAAGTGGCGGGCCGGGTCGTGCCTGAGTCTCTTCTGCACACACACTAATGCTTATTTTCTCTCTCCTGTTTCATTCCCCCTGTCATGGATAGTGAAACTCATGGCCATCTATGTTCCCTCTTATTCTCTCTCCTCTATCATGGACGGTAGAACCCATTGCTGTCTATGTTCTCTCTTACTCTCTCTCTCTCCTATCATGGACAGCGGAACCCATCGTCGTCCATGTAAAAGCACCCCCAATGGTTAGAGCCGCAACATGACCTAAAATATCCTTTGCACATGTCCAATTTCGGCGACGACGTAAAAAGCTACCCGAAACATTCTAATTCTTCTTCCTCCCCCTCCTCTTCTATTTCTTTCACCGGTGTAGCTCGACAATAGCCAGACTTCAATGCTCTAAACAAAGAGCTTAGAGGCACCAGCCTCAGCAGGTCGCAGCAAAAACTCCTAAACGAGATGCTAGCCCAGGCGGCTGGATTCTCCTCAGTACCATCCAGCATGGGGAAAATGAACCTGAGATGGCGGAAGAAGCTACAGCCCACGCCTCAAAAGCTCAAGGTCCTCAAGTTTCCTGATACTTCACTTTTCCCTAAGCCTAAATGTCAAACTTCTACATCTCTAATACAAATACCTATTGCCTCCACATCAACCTAGACCGCACTAGCTGAACAACAAAATCAGCCAGTGTGACAAACCAAAATTCAACCAAAGACTATTCCCAAGCCTACCTTACCACCAACACCGGTGATTAGATCATTAACACAGAAGACAAATGAAGAAAAAGTGAAATATGACATAATTGGGCACTTGAGAAAGCTTCCTACCCTCCTAAGTATCTATGATGCCCTCTTGTTGTTTAGAGACTATCGTATGGTTCTGGTTCAAGCTCTTTCTAACTTAGAGGTGTACGAGACTGAAGTGGAGCCTATCGAGGTTGACCCAGCCATCCTAAGTGGGTGCTTAGCAATCTCCTTTTCCGAAGATGACCTCCAGTTGGGAGGGTCAGCAGTCAACCTAATCCCAAGAAGGATCCTCACTTGATTGGGATAAGGGTCTGACGAGCTCACTTCTACCCACATCACCATGTAAGGGTTCAACTAATCAGGAGAAAAGGCGACTGACATAATGCGTCTTCACCTCAAGATCGGTGACTTCAACGATTACACTTAGTTTCATGTAATTGACACCGATACATCTTACAATGTCCTCCTCGGCCGCGCTTTGCTTCATGATCAGGGGGTGGGTCCTTTCACGCTCCACCAATGCTTCAAGTACAGCGGAGATGGGAGACAGCACACGATCTATGCTGACCAAAGACCATTCCCTATAGCCAAGACTCACTATGTCGATGCCAAGTACTATTTCGCAGACCTTCCAGCACCAAAAAAATCAACAGATGATGATTCAAAGCCTGTGAGAGAGACATGACCCTCGTCTCATTATGATGTTGAAGATCTAGGGCGAATGATCACGGACATGTTCAAAGAAGAGGAAAGATAGGGCAAGATCCTCCCTTTGACTCCTCTCTACTCAAGTATACCTTGTCACCTCTTCAAGGTCATGGTGTCATCCCCAAAAGACGAAGCTCCTCCGCTACTTCTAATTCGTCAGAACAAAATGGCGAGCTAGAGGCAATTCTTGAGACTAAGGAAGCCCTAGAGGCAAACCTGCCAGCACTGAGGGTCATCTATACGTAAAACATGCAAAAGGTCCTGCATGTTCCCATTGCTCTGTTAGAAGCAGAATTGCCATACCGACAACCAAGGAAGGTACTCCAAATCCCATCCTCCATGAAGGGGATGGCAAGCAGCCTAGAGAAGGTCTTACACCTCTCAAAGGCTCCCAAAGAGGTATAAGTGGACAATAGTCAGCTCTCCAGCTCTCAGGAACAAGACCCCATGCCAGAGCCAAGAAGTGAGATTCATAGCCTCCAGAATCTGTTGGAGGTTATGCGCATCGCTTCAAAGCACTTGAAGGAGTTTGTCCCTAAGACTAAGACATATGACGAGCTCAAAAGCAATGCACCTAGAATCAAAGCCAAGGCTTCCCCAGATTGCAGCATTTACAGCAAATAGGCTCACCAAATCATGCGAACCATGAACTATGAGCCCTTGTTTAATCAAACGCTAAGGGGTGTGAAAGCGACTGCTCCCTCATTCGAGGTCATTGAAGCCATAGCACACAACCAAAAGGCAAGCTAGGGAGTGGGCTATTCTTTTTCGTCGTACACCGTGAAAGGGTAAAAGCAATGAAAAGAAGTAAAAAATAAAATAAAATTGCATCACATTGAAAATGAAAAGAACTATTCCACTCATCAAAAGGAATATTACAAGTGTCTTTTCTTTATAAACGAGAAATAAAATGCTGTCAAAAGCGATCAATGATCTCATGGACCTTCCCCTTGCACTCTTCGACCGAGGCTCTCACTCGCTCGATGTCCACTCTCAATTCGGCCACCAGCCTAGCCTCATGATCCACTCGGGCTAGCTGCTCTCCCAAGGATTACTCAAGGTGAAATAGCTTCTGAACCAGTTCCTTATCTTCGGTCTCCCAAGCTGCCATCTCCTCCAACCTGGCAAGCTCCTATGCTCATTTGGCAATCTTTGCCTTCAGGGTCTGCACCTTGTTATTACGCGTTAGGGCCTTCTCGACAAGGGCGGACTTCAGGGAGACAGTAGCATCTATCTCCCCTACCTGGGCCTCAACGAACTAGAAATTCTTTCTTTAGGAATCCTCCAACCACTCTAACTGAGAGTCCTCTAGTCGCTTTGCAGCTTTCTCTGCCTGTAGAGCCTTCATCCTCCATCCCTCCAGCTCGTTGGCGATGATGTCAAAGTAAGGGAGCGCTTCGAGCACACTTCCTAAGGCGATCCCCCTCAATTGCAGGAGCGCCGCTCCAAGCTCTTCGAAAGGCAACTCCTTCAGCTTCTAGAAGCCTGTTCACAACATCTCAAAGAAAATGCTCGGTATCCCACTGAAAGAGGGCCTGGGCAGAACAGTAGGTGTAACCACGAGGGAAGATCCCCCATTGCAATCAAGGCGTCAAGCCCCCCAGATTCAGGGGCAACCTCAGGCTGCACTACTACCTTAACAATAGCTCTCTCACTCAGATCCCCTGTCATGACCCCTTCAAGATCGACCCCCTCATGCTCAGGTGTTATAGCTTCACCTTCTGTAAGCTTCGCAGCCTCAGTTGGGGCTAGGCTGACCTCCTCTCCTGGAACTACTACCTCAGTGTCAGGCTGCACCATGGTAGCCTCCTCTCCCAAGGAAACGATTTCCCCTGTATCCCCTCCTCATGAACCGCAATCTCCACCTCGGCAGGTTCGACGCCTTCTCCCTCTCCTTCTTCGCCCTTGTCCTTTGGTGGAGCCACTTCGACTATAGGCTCCTCCACAGGGCCTGCCTCTTCGATAGCCAAGGGTACCTCCTCTGGGTCCTCCAAGCCTGATCCTTGACGATATCCTACCTCTGGATCTCCTGTAGCTACATCACTTGAGGCAGCAACCTACTGCTTCTTGGGTGATCCCCCATCAGTCCCTGGGACTCTAGCCTCCTCTATCTCCACAAGCTCTACCGAGGTTTCCCTTTCCTTAGTTAGCGCAGCAACCTCCAAGCTCTAGAGGCTCTCTCTGCCTCCACCTCATCATCAAGGCCATCCTCCTCAACCCCGTTCACCTTCATCAGGACTGGGCCTTCCCCTTCAACCGTGGGCGTCACTTCTCGATCCAAAGAAATTTCAATCGAGGCAGTGGGATCTGAGGCATCGGCCTAAGTCTTTGAAGGGCCAGAAGAAGGTTTAGGTGAATTCTCAAGAGCGAAGGGCGAGGCAGAAATAGGTGGAGACACGCAGCCCTTTGAAGAAGCCAAAGACGAGGAACCATCTTCTGGCTCGCAGACCATTGAGATCTTATGCCCTTTGCGTTTTGAATCCTTGGATGCCTCCTTAGTCGAGGTGCAAGGACTCATAGGAGTAGCCCCCTTTCTCTTCTTCCTTTTCACCTGCTCGGGCATAATAGCCTTTAAGGTGTCCAATTTGGAAGAATTGGTGGCCAGCGTTCTATGCCGACCGCTCCTTATAAGTTCATTCAGGTCCTGAACCAGGAACGTCTCGAACCCTGCAACCTTGCGGCCCTCTTTCCATTTGAAAATAGCAAAGAGATTGTCACAAATGCTCTCTATCTTACCAGCTTGGGATACTGGGATGTTAATCACCCCTGGAAAGGGGAAAACGGAAATTGGCATCAAGAGATTAGACAGAGGAGGATTGTCAATGCTCCCACTCTTGGCGAGGTTACTGCCTTGAACTATTCATGGAATTGGCAGGCTCTTGGGATCGCTCAAGGGATAGCAACTGATGATACTTCATTGTAATTTCCTATGAAGAAAAAGACTGGGAACATCTTTGATAAACTCAGTTCTGTCTTCGAATGAAAGGAGGGCCGAAAGGTCCTAGGTCATGACGGGCATCCATTCCAAGACTTGAATGCATTGATCGAGAGTGGTCCTCACAGTAAACTTGTTGCGGGCCCTTCTCAAGGAGGGAGTTCTGAAGCGGGTTCTCCTCCTTGAATAGGAGGGAAGAAAAGGAAACACTCCACCCCTATCGGCACTCGTGCAGCAGTTCTAATGGTTAGACCTGCTCGAAGACGTAAGGGTGTTAAAATTCCTGTAATTTTTGAATCAAGAGGTAGCTCTTTTACCTATGATTCATTAGCTACTCCCTCGGTATCACCTTCTGCGCTTTCTCCACCATCTTCTGTCTCTCTCGAATTATTTTCTTCTTCTTCAGAGACCGTGGTGGATGAATCCGGCCCCTCTGAGCCTATTATCATTACTTTTGATCAAGAAGTGACTTCGAAACTTGGGATGGTGCCTCCAGGTCCAAGGGTGGTCCCCGAATCGGATCCGGTTACAATGGAGATCAACGAGGTTGAAGGCCCTGCAATTATTACCCAAGGAAGGGAACCTAACACTATCATAGCCCTTGATCTGTAGGAGATTACTGCCCTGACTGAGACAGGGGCTGTGGTAATGGATCACAGAGGCCTCGGTATTTTTCTTGAGGAGGGGCATATGGTTAGCGAGGCTTTTGAGGTTGCTGCCCAAGAGTACACCGGACAAGCAGATGAAGGGGTTGAACTTTTTGTCACCAAGGTTTTGGCTGTTGAGGATGCAAACTAGGTGGAAGAAGGCATGGCTGAGCTTGAAGTGGTGACCTTAAAAGATGAAGGCTAAAGGGAAAAGGTAACCCCTGAACTTGTCGAAGCTGAAGTGACAGTTCAAGAAAGTAGGGAACAAGAAAGAGATGCTGGCCTTGAACTTGTTGAGGCCATAGCAGAGAATGAGAGAGAAGGGGAGGGGATTGCTTTAGAGCACACTGAGACCAGAGTGGTGGCTCCAACAAGTGAAGACCAAGGTGAGGAGGCTGAGGAGACCAGGCATGTTGAGGCTAAGGCTGCCTCTGAATCTAAGATGCCCAAGGCTTTGAGCATCACGATTGGTCTAGAAGATTCAGGGACTCACCTAGCTATCACCCCTTCGAGCTCAGCCTTGGAAATCTAAGTTCCTTCAATGATGGTGGACCCAGCAATATCATCCCAACCTATTTTCAACGGGGTTTCTGACATAATTGCGGACATGCTCCGTGTTGGTCTTCAAGGTTGAAGGGGGCTGCCTCTCACTGAGCTAGGCAAGGCACTAGCCAAACTTAGGGAATTTGCTACTGTGACCACTGTTTTTGGGAATGCGCTAGAAGTCCTCTCTCATTTTGATGCTACTTTAAATGAATTGGAGAGCTGGAGGCTGGAGAGGTTGCATCATGAAGCATAAAGCAACAAGGTAGCTTCCTTAGAGGCGTCAATCTCACATCGTCATGAGGAAAAAGATTCCTACGTAGAGACGAAGGCTACTATGGTTGCCCATCAACTCGCTTTAAAGGTGGAGGGGAGAGCATGCTTCAACAAGATGATAGGAATCAAGATGGAGATGCGGAAGCTGAAGGACGAATTTGATGATCTGGAGAAGGAGATGATTCAAAGGAAGGCCTTGGATGCTTCTTTAGCTGAAGACCTATCAGAGTTCATTCACACCATCGAATCAAAAAGTGCCTCCCAGGAATAAGAGGCTCAAATGGTGGTTGAACTAAAGGAGCATATGCAGAATACCATGGCTTCTTCCGCAGCATCCAGAGCAGAGATCAATAAGATAATCGATCATTTTTTAAAGTGTCCTTCTTTGCTTTTCCTTTTTCTATATGCCGACACATGTACAAATTTTTGGATTTATGAATGAAATGTCTCTCTTTCTCCTCTAGCTCATTTCGCTACATGATTTCATTCTTCTTTTTGTTTCGCTGCATTTCATCTCTCGCTCTTAAATAGACCACGTCTCAAGGCACTCATTGTTTCTCGCCTTTTACTGAGGAGAACCCTAAGCCTTGCTTTGTTTTGTGACAAACTGTGGTGGTTCCAATGACCTCAAACAGGGGAGCAGTTGCTTCTTCTCCTCTTGTTGTTTGATTGGATAGGGGCTCATAATTCATTGTTCTCATCATTTGATGAGCCTGCTCACTATAAATAGTCCAATCAGGAGGGGCTTTAGCTTCTATTCGAGATACATTTACTGCAAGCTCGTCATAGCTCTTGGTCTCAGGCACGAACTCCATTAGATGTTTTGAAGCAATACGCATAACCTCTAATTGACTTTGGAGACTACGAACTTCACTTCTTAACTCAGCCAGGGGATCCTGCTCTTGAGGGCGAGAAAGTTGTCCTTTCTTGAACTGCTCCCCTTCCATAGAATCAGGGAAGCGCAAGACTTGTGCCTGACTACAGGTCTGAACTGTCGCTGCCGTGGGATGAGGAGCATCCTCCTTGCTTATGGAAACTGAGTTTTGGAGTACCTTCCGTGGTAGCTGGCTTGCCAATTCTGCTCTCAAGATTGCAATAGGGACGTGCATGACTTTTTGATGGTCCGGCAAGTAGGTGACCTTTGGAGCTAAGAATTCTGTCCCCATGACTTCCTCAATCTCATGAGTGTCCTCTGGTTCACCTTCTTACAATGGTGGTTCTGGATTGGAAGTAGAGGGGGAAGCCTCATCTTTAGGTGAAGATGGAGCCCCCTCAGGGATAATGAATGGGATGCTAGGGTGAAGGGCAATCTGAGGGAGAATTTTTCCTTATCTTTTCTCTTCTTTGAACATGTCCACCAATGTTCGTCCGATGTCCTCAACATCTTCATGTGACGAAGATTCTACCTTTCTTGTAGACTTGTAATAACCATTACTTGGCTTTTGGGATGACACCAAATCTGTAAAGTAATACTTGGCATCAGCATAGTGAGCTTCGACTATGGGAAATGGTCTTTTGTAAGCATAGACTGCGTGCTGTCTCCCGTCTCGACTATACTTGAAGCACTGGTGCAATGTGGATGGAACTACCCTCTGATCATGGAGCCACGGGCTGCCGAGAAGGATGTTGTAGGAGGTATCTATGTCGATTACATGAAACTAATCATAGTCGTTCAATTCACCAATCTTGAGGCAAAGGCGGATAGTGCAAGTCGGCTTCTCTCCTGATTGGTTGAATCCTTGGACTATGATATGCGTTGTAGTGAGATCTTCATAACGTAATCCCAACCGAGTGAGGATTCTCCTTGGGAAAAGGTTGACTATTGACCCTCCATCCAACATAATTCAATTGATGGAGCATGCATGTAATTCACCAGTCACAAAGAGAGGGCGATTGTGAAATTTTTCTCATGATTGCAGATCATCCTCTAAGAAGGTGATCGCCATAGATCCACTCAAGATCGATGGGTCCACTTCAATGGGTTCAACTTCAGCCTCATATACCTTTGGATCAAAAAGAGCCGGACCAAAGCCATACGGTAATCCTTCGAGAGCATGAGAGCATCATAAATGCAAAGAAGGGATGAAAGCTTCCTCAAGTTCCCTATCACATCATATTTTACCTTTTCTTGGTCGATTTAGGTGGAAGAGGCTTATTTTGGTTAGCTGACTGACTTGGTTGTGCATCCGACTTGGTTTGGGTGAATTGGGCGATAGGGATATGTTTAAGATGAGTGGAGGTCTGAAGTTGAGGTTTAGGAGGTGGCTGGGTATATGGAATCAGAGGCTTCTCGGGGGGTTGAAGGACTGGTGGATTGTCCAAGGTATTTGGGTGAGGAAGGAGCCCAGGGAGCTTTAGGATGGGGTATTGTTTGAAACATTAGGGTGAGGGAGAATTGGTGGACCAAGAAAAATGCTTGGCTTCTGAGGTGGAGATTGCAGCGTTTTCCCTGATCTCAGGCTCATTTGCCTTGTGCTGGGTGACACTTCTGATATCTGCACCATGTGACAGACTTCCTGAGAATCCCATGATTCTCTCAGTCTCTGCTCAAGGTCAAGATCAAGAGCCCACTGGGGTTTCCTTGGTTTTGACTTCTTGTGCTTCTTAGTGGAGAAAGATGGTTGTATCTTGGCTCAAGTCGCCTGGGCATCAACAACTGTTAAGAATCCAGCTGCTTGGGCCAGCGTCTTTTTCATCCACCTCGGTTGTGTCATGCTTATATTGGTTCCCTCAAGTTCTCTTTCAAGAGCCTCGAAGTCTGGACATTTCAAGGTTGTACCTGCAGGAGACATAGAAGTGGAAGAATGAGAAGAAGAAGAAGGAGGACGAGAAGGGTCAATAAGTGAGGGACTTTTAAGGTTGTTCCCCTCATCGAATCGATCTGGGCAGCTTTTTGCATCATTACCAGAGTTGGACATGTGCAAGGAGTCTTTTAGATCTTTCCCTTGCTCAGATCGTTGGGGAATGCTTTTAATATCGTCACCGTCATTTGACATGTTCTGAGGAGAGGATCGCGCAGAGACAACTTCTTGATGGGATGAGGAAGGAAGGATGATCACATTAAGGATAAAGTCCAGTAACTTTGGCAGTGGGGGAAGAGGTCTGAGAAATTCCTGCTCAACTGATAGTTGAGCCATCTTGTTTCTCCGGTGAGTAGCCCTTGGGGCCCGCCCTCTCTTGGTTTTTATCAGAAGTGATTGATTCGTGTCGCTAGGCTTATGAATAGCCCTAGCTTGGCGAACTGCTTCTCTCTTTAAGGCTTTGAGTCTACTTCACCCGTGATGGACTATCCATGCCCGGGAAGTCCAGGATTCAATGTAATCAGAATCATCATTTCTCGGGTCTTGCGTCAGGAGGCACTCTCGCACCGGTGGAATAGTGACTTGGGGATCACTTTCTAAAACGCTACAAGGCTCTTAGCATCCTTGTATTTTCTTTGCGATTATATCATCGAAACTAGAGCATTCACTCAGGTCGTGGCCCCATATCTGATGGTACGGGCATCAATGGTTCTCAGTTCTCTGAGCAAGATGCTTGGGTTGCCTTACCGGCTTTGGTGCAATGAGGCCTTCTTGAAACATCGTAACGAACAAAGCACGTAGGAGATCAGGTGCTTCATTTTCCTCATGGACTGTCACTATATGAGAAGCTTTTGTTGCCCCAAATGCCTTCTTTAGCTCTTTGAGCTTTATCTGACCCTTCTGGATTAGGGCTTTGATAATGTCTTTTAACATGTAACAGTTGTCTGTGGCGTGATTTATCCTCTGATGATAAGGACAGTAATTCTCATGACTATCAAGTCCAGGTTGATCAGGGAACTTGGTCTCTGACAGCTCGATCATGTTCTGTTTGAGTAAAAATCAGAGGAGTGCAAGGACCCATTCCTTTTCAATAGGGTATACTTTATTCTTATGCTTGGTCTAATAATAATCCCGATTAAGGTTCGTGGGTGGGGGTACTCGGTTGTACGACTGTTGTTGCTTGCCTGCCTGAGGCGCTTTCGCTATGTTCATGCCATTGGAAAGGTCCAAAGTTTAGGAGGGAGCTTTCTTTGGATCACTTATGGTGACGACCGCACTGATTACTCCTTTATGTTGGCTGCCCCAGGTATTAGTCCGAGTACTACCGTTGCCCCGGTTGTTCCCTGAGCTTGCAAACTATTGTCGTGAACCACCATGGTGGCGTGACAGACTTTTTATGCGAACCGACTTAGAGATCAACTCTGACATGGAAGTCAGAATGGAGGTCAGCCGACTGTCATGTGGCATCTATGCGATCAATCTTCATGCACCATGTCTTCGAACTTATTCGTGAGCTCCTCGTGAGAGTCGCCAGGTTCGTTCACAACCATTATGCTAATTGTTTCTCCAGGAAGGTTAGCCTTAGGTGCGTTTGTGGGCTTTCGAGCTTGACGGGTCACAAGCAGCAGATCGGTCAGCAAGAGATCAACATGCCCCGACTAGACTCGAGTCTTGTACACCGATCGCATAAGGACCGGTTCTCAACGGTCTTGAGACCGTGGCTGCTGAGTGGCTGGGTCATCTTCTACGACGTGTGGGGTCCATGGACTTCTTCTTCAGGCTTTGTTATCTGAAGAGGGTAGATGGGGTTCAGATGAAGAGGGTCATTAGAGCTGATTGCCCCGATCGTCTTGATTTCTTCCCTGTTCAGAATTAGGAGGCCGAGAATTGTGAGCAGGTGTCTTTAAGTGAACAGGTGGAAGCCTGTCCCTTACAGTGTGTGCTAGTGTGTGCTAAGTAGGAGGATGAGGGGTCGTCTTCTATGTACTAGAGTTGGCATAATGACGGCGTTGCCCCGAGTGGTGGGATGCACATGCATGACGTGTGCAGGACCTAGCCTTAGAAGGCTTGATCCTGGATGCTGACTCGAGGTAACATAAGGGTTGCCCCAAGGTGTGGCTAGAGTGGGTGACCCACGAGCCTTAAGGTGTGTGCGAGAGTTGGAGGACTCAGGGTCTCCACCTCGATGTTTCAGGCCTCTAAGAATAGAGACTCGTGGTGGTGCGGGAATGTGGGGGGTAGCCTTGTGCCGACCCACAGAAGCAACGACAACTTGCTTGCCTTTTGCAGAAAGGGATTGAGCAGCCTTCCAGCGTACCTCAACAATACGACCGACAAGTTATTTGCCAGTGATAGGGTGCATGCTGTGAGTAGTGGCATGTGTGCCATCGATGCAAGGTGCCTTGATGGAGGTACCAGCAGAGCTAGGAGATGGTGAGTTAGGGACCTTTAAGTCCCTCCTCATGCCAATCCAGGTTAAGACTTGGGAGAAAGACCCAGAAGGAAAGTTGGGAATGAAGTTCGAGAAACTTGCTCCCGGGGGACGCTAGCGAATGCGGGGATCAGAAAATCCCCGATTCAGATAAACAAGTTAAGAAACCCAGCAGCCATGTGATGTATGAAAACAGAAAAACAAAAGAGAAACTAGCCAAACAAGAACTATCCGACAAAGGGGTAGTAAGTCATCAGTGGAGTCGACAAGATGGTTAGGTGCCTTGATCTCACCCTCTGGATGTAGATGATCGGGCGGCACGTGTCTCGAGTTTCGGGAGAAACTAGGACTTTGAGATCGCTCTCTCGAGAACCTCTCTCAGGAGAGAGGGCATGTATATCAACCGATGAGAGAGGAATTTAAAGTGAGTTTGGGACTAACTTGGGCTGGCTAGCGTGGACGCCCTCTTAGATCACGAAGAAAGCCCCCTAGTCATAGAACTGGTTCGGAATCGCCTCCCTTGGCCTGTATTCTCCTGTTTCTGTAATCACATACACAAGGTTAATTTTACAAGACAATTGGGTCGCAAGAGACCCCACCTTATCTTTGAGCGAATGTACACATGAGTGCACATCTAAAAGAAGAAATGGGAAGAAAATATATGAAAGAAGAAGAAAGGGGTAGAGCAGAGGAATGAGGAAGATAAGAATTTGACTAGGTGACTAGACTAACACAGCAGCTAGACTAGCAAGTGATTAACCCGGTGTGGTAGCAAGGTGGGCACGACAACTAGATTGATACAACAACAATGCTACTAGATGCCAGAACGATCATCAGCCAGCCTGGCACAATCGCCAGCCTATCGTGGCAATAAGGCGGGCATGGTATCTAAGACCTGCTCAACGACAATACCGCTAGACGACGAGACTACCATGGCAATGTTTATCTTAGCCTCTCTTTGTCAAATGAGAAAGAAAGAAGAAATAAGAAAGAGAAAGAGAGACATGCATAGTACTACCGATGTTGTGCATGTGAGAGGAATAAGAGATGAGCAGTGAGAGAGTGAGCAATGAGAGAGAAGAGAAAGAGAGGGAAAAGAAAGAGAGAACGGAAAGAAGGAAGAAGAAGAAAAAGCAAATAGAGGATGGGAGTACATGGACGACGATGAGAGAGAAGATAGGAAAGAACATGGATGGCGATGAGCCGCCGCCGTTCATGACAAAAGGGTAAGAAGAGAGAGAAAATATCGATGGTGATGAGCTTCTGCCATCCATGACAGAAGGGTAAGAAGAGAGAGAAGACATGGGCAGTGATGTACCTCCGTCATTCATAATAGATGAGTAAGAAGAGAGAGCAGGCATGGGCGGCGATGTACCTCCGCCGTCCATGTCATATGAGTAAGAAGAGAGAGAAGACATAGGCAACGATGTACTTCCGTCATTAAATCCCCGAGAAAAGCCTCTTCTCCAACAATACCACTTCCTCCCTCTTTTCCCCTGTAGGCCATTCCACGGGAGATGGCCCTTAAGCCATGGTATATATTGCACAAGCCCGGCTGAGCAAGAGCATACTCACGCCCTCAAGCCATGTCACATACAGTATGCCTGGATGAATGTCGTCCCCCCAGCCAGGGAGCATGAATTTTCACAGGAATAAGGTCAAGTATGCAGCCAAGAAGGCACAGTCATCGTCAGTCTCAAGTTGATATATGGGAGGTGTCTCCTTTGCGACAGCCTTCCCTTTCCCCTTCAGAGTACCCTAGCTGCCCTCAAGATAATCCCGACAAAAGAAGTTCACCCATTCTGTAAAGGTGACCCTGCCATTGTTAGATCGGTCGACAATTGACTGGTAGGCCTCACAGATCTTTTGAAGGCTAGCAGGTGGCTCTTCATCCCCCAAGTTAACACCACCGAAGAGGACTGAGTTTGAGGGCACAAACTCGTCGTACATAGCCCCAATCATCGGGAGGCCTCCAATGAAATGAAGATTTAACAAAGAGATCCCCACTTCTCCATGACCACGAAGCTAAGTATTGTTGACATGGCTCCATGTCTTTAGTAACACCTTTATTGTATTGGAGCAACAGTCATAGTAATTTCCCAAACACTGGACCTCTGCCAATAGCGAAGCACGCTCAAGAGTACTTTTGTATGACGTCAATACCTTGGCAGTCCAGGAAGTGTATCTCTTCAGGTATTGATGCTCCCCTTGAATCTGGAGGACTTTTCCTGACCACCTTAGTAATCCCTTTGCCTGTACCATCCGCTTACCTAAGGTAGGTAAATTCTCCTTGGAATCTATGTTCCGATGCATACAATGAAGAAAAGTCATCCCTTCTTCGATATTGACATTGCCATCATTACCCTCGCGCACTTCGGAACAAACAGGGTCAGTAATGAAAGTGACACTAAGGGGCCACTCTGACTCGCACACTGGCTGGGTCAACCACATGGGCTCACCCCTTGATAAAACTTCACTTGTAAAATCATAGACGCCGATCTCTCCCTCTCTTGGAAGCCTATTCACATTGGGAATTTGGTAAGAAGAACCAACGATTATAAAGGGCTTGGTGGATTACTCTCAAAATGTTGCTAAGACACTAGACCAGTGCAGGTTGAATGTCAGACGACTAGTGCCGGTTGAGTTTTTTAGCACTCAGTGCTAGTTGAATTGCCAACACCCAGCGTCAATTGTGTGCTAGATAACTGACACCGATTGAGTCTTTAAGCATGCAGCGCCGGTTGAGATTGCCAATACTCATCTCTAGTTGTGATTGCCAATACCCAGCACCAGTTGGGCATGTCCAAGGTCAGCGCCGACTGTGATCGAATCTCTCGCACGTACCACGAATCTCAGTCTTGACACCTCGAACTTAGCTGCGCCGACTAACAATCGTCTCCACGTCCGTCGGCGCCGTTCCACACACGAGCGACTGACAACCGTCACCACGTCCCATGCACCTCCCCTGCGACGGTTCACCTCCTCTAATTGTACACCTTCCACGACGGTCCACCTCCCCTAACTGTTCGTCTCCCGCCATAACTTCTGCTACACGGCCGGAAAACCTACTGAAAAACTTTCTCGCTTATGTTTTTGACCTGGACTTCTCCAATACATCACAGAAAATTTATGTAAACTTCTTTAAGTTCCCGAAAAACTCTGCAACACCACTAATAGTGTCGAAAAGTGGCGACAATCCCCGGGAAATTTCTTAAACGACTTTGCCGAAAACCTTCCCTGTAAAACTTTTGCTGAAGTCCTGCTGCTCGTCAAAACTTCAACTGAGCACTCTCTCCTCACGGTTAAAGAAACTTATGCTTAATTTTTGTTTTACCCTTGGTGAAAAATGAGGGAAAACGGGATTTTAACCCCCTTATGTAGCCTATACTACCCACGAATGCCCCTCACAAATTCGGAATTCCAGTCACGTCTAAGGGAAGCCAAGCAAAGATGAGTCAGGTCGGGCTTCGACTAGAGGCTCGAGGTAACTCTCATCGACCCAACTCTAGCGTCGATTGACTTAGTGCCGGGTATCTTCGAAACAACCTAGCACCGGTTGACTTAGCACCGGATGTGTTTCCAAAATGACCCCAGCGCCGGTTAACTTAGCACCGGTTGTCTTCAAACAATATTACAGGCTATTCACAGCGTCCGCTAAGTCTTTAACAACCCAGTGCCGGTTGTGTTTTTGAGAACTCAGTACCAGTTGAACACTCGCCAGAAACCACTAACGCTACACCTGACACCCATCGTATTTCACACAGCCTATTGTTACCTACTCCAGGTTGAAGTCTTTTGCATCATACTACTTATCCTTAGTGAGGTTGCACTCAAGCCGTGACCTGTCATACCCATTGATGTTGCACCCAGTCTATTGCACCCAAACTGTGACCCATCATCCCTAATGGAGTCAGGAGCTATCCCTCATCCCCATAGGAGTCGCACCCATACTGCAGCCTATTATCCCCATTGGAATTAGGGTCATTCTTACCTCTTCAGTTCTCGGTAGATCTATTTCACACCAAGCTATCTTAACCCCACAAAGTAAGCTTGCCCCCCCTAAGCCCTAGTGAAGAACGCCTCTGTTGGCCATCCTTCATCAGGTCACCATTTCCATCTGAGCTCTCTACTTGTGTATAGCGTTAACTATTTTATCCCCAGAGAGTCAGATTGTCACCCACAGACCTATTCCCCATAGAGCTCCACCTACATGGCGACCCACACAATGGTCTAGGTTCACGACCCTAAACTGCATGGTCAAAACTATATGACCTTAAACTATAGTGATGGTCTAGTTGCACAACCCTAAACTACATGGTCCAACTATATGACCTTAAACTATAGCAATGGTCTAGTTGCATGAACTTAAACTGCGCAGCCATGGTCCAAACTATATGACCATAAACTGTTGCGATAGTTTAGTTGCACGACCCAAAACTGTATGGTCCAAACTATATGACCTTAAACTGTAGCGATGCTCTAGTTGCATGACCCTAAACTGCGTGGTCCAAACTATAAGACCTTACACTGTAGTGATGGTTTAGTTGCACAACCTTAAATTGCACAGCCATGGACCAAAGTATATAACCTTAAACTGTAGCGATGTCTAGTTGCACGACCTTAAACTGAACAGCCATGGTCCAAACTATATGACCTTAAACTGTAGCGGAGGTCTAGTTGTTCAACCTTAAACTGCACGGTCCTAGTTGCACGACTTTAAACTGCATAACCACGATCTAGTTATATGATCGTAAACCATAGTGTGCGTCCAGGCCACATGACTATAAATTCCTTTGCACAGGTCTAGGAGGCATGATCATAACTCACCCCCACATACGCACACACGCTTTTAGGTGCACTTTCACGTACGCCTTTCCTAACCTATTGTTAGGGTGCGCGCACCACCTTCATTACCTCCCCAGTGAGTTCATTCACTTCATCACCACACCTCATTCCCCAGTGAGTCTCACGTTCACGAAACGACGAACCATCCAGCCATCCATATTCGTTGTAAGTTAGTGGGTCACCATCATCCACTCACACTTCATACATCATAGGTAGCCTCGTGCCATTTCTCCAAGTGAGTCAAACCACAACCATACTCACTCCAGGGCATCCACAGATTGCCATCCATCTCCATTGTGGTCTTAGCTGCATGACTCTAAACTACACAACCATGGTTCGAATTATATGACCTTAAACTATAGCGGAGGTCTAGCTGCACGACCGTAAACTACACGGTCTTAATTGTATGACTTTAAACTGCATAACCACGGTCCAGCTGTATGACCTAAAACCATAGTGCGCATCTAGGCTGCATGACATTAAATTCTTTCACACATGTCCCAAAGGCATGACCTTAAACATGCCTTCACATAAAAAAATACAGAAAAAAATGAGAAAAATAATTGGCATGGTGTATATCTGAACATGGGAACGCCATGAGTAAAAATGACGAACGGGCATGGTAATGAAACCATGAGTAAAACAGTTCCGTGAATAGAAATCGGGCACGGTGAAAACCCGAAAGGGCATCGTGAGAAAAAATGGATGAAAAGGGTGGACATAGCTGAAAGGTTATGGGTAAAAGAGCCTCAAAATAAAAAGAAGTTGGTGAAAATAGTCTCTACGACGCCGCTTCCCAAGTTCAAGTGAAAATCTATAGAGCACGCTTGGACTAATAAACAAGTTGATGCAATACTTATCTCAACAAGCGACTTTAACCCTCACTCAAAAGAACAAAAATCCCCGATATCATAGTACAGGGACGCCAAAATTATGAGCTTCAAGGAAAAGATTCCGATAGCCTAAGTCTAGTTGCAAAAAGGACTTGAAAGATAGAAGACTCGCCAAGACGGAAAAACAAGTCTCATGAGGAAGAATATTATTCTCACGAGGTCACACTAGAAACAAATACTCCAAAGGCAAGAAACTGACAAAGCGAGGGGAGAACCTGCCAAAGATATCATCTCGTCTAATCGACATAACCAGACCTTCAGGATCGGTTAATAGAGCCTGCCCCCGACTAGACTCGGTAGACGAGACCCATAGTGGTACTCTGAATGTCAAAAGAAAACCTGATGTAGGAGCAAACATCGCCTACCAAAGCAAATCAACAAACCCAGACAAAATGGGAGCGATGCCCTTCTACATGGCACTTAATTGCCATATGGGCCTGATTCTGACTGACAAGGTTCGTACAAAATCCTCAGATTTGGAATCATAAACAGTTCGCATGAGGGTGAGGACTTCAACAAGATCCCTCAAAAAAGTCTCTTCTCTCCCTAAAGTCTCCACAGATAGACTCGTGAACAATGCATCCCTACGTCTGAGTAGCTTAGTCACACCAATACGTGAATCTCCTCGGCGTTCACGTGGTCCTGTGGCTAGGAAGCAAAAAAGTAAAAGCCCAATGAAATTTTTCAAATGATTGTCGTTCTCGCTTCTCTTAAAGCACAACATTCGACGGGGCAAGCTATTTGAATAGTTCTTTCAGCGCCTTGGTCCATGGTAGGAAACTGACTAATAAAGCCTACAAAATAGTGGAATTCCCGAAAGTCTCAGAATGGCCCCAGAACTAGTCAAGATCTTCATCAGAACTTCAAAGGACCACCTACTGAGTTTCAATGTAATCAGACATATCTAAGGCAGTGAACATAAAGAAACATGTTCAGCAAAATCGGTCTCTCGCACCTTGAAATGGACCCCGCAACTAGACTGTACTTTTGGTGCGTCAAATAGTTGTGAAACCATCACCATTAGATCCGGCATGACCAAAAACGCCTATGGGTTAAGTTTCAGTTTAGTCGGGCACTCCAAGACAAAGTTATGGGTAAAAGACTAAAATGGGGTAGGCCGTACACTATTCACGTGTGGCCTCACTGCACCAAAACAACATTAAAGGTGGTTGTTTTTACAGTCATGGGCAATCACTTTCAGGGCCTATATCTCACTCGTTCCATGTCGGATCGCTCCCAAATTATGTGAGCATGTTCGGCTCATCAAGACAAACAATTCGATATGTGGTACGTCTTGTGACGATGCCTTAGCAAAGAGAAAAACTAAATGGAAGTCGCTGATCCATTAAGGGAGTTGCAGAAAACTCAGCAGCAACACGCCTCTTTCGAGCAGCCAGATCATGACGATCACATACTTGATTGTCACAAAATCAATTGTATTATGTGCATCAGGTCCGAGGTTATCTCTAGTCCGAACCTCGCATTCAATGAACGGTTGGATTTCATACATGAAGGGGTCAAAGCTGCTATAAATTTTGGCCGTCGGACTTCAAGATTTCGTTAAAAAACTCAAGACGACAAAATCTTCATCTGGACATGAAATCAAGCTACGTTCGTTGCAACATGATCGTGACGGCATGCTCAGTGTGATTCAATGAAGAAATCATGAAGAAACATCAAGGAATGAGCACAAAATCGATCCGAAGTTTTCAAGATTCATCAAAGGTTTAAGTCTCATGATCATGCCTCAAAAACATGATTCATTCCTCGAAGTTGGTATCAAAATGATCGTCATGCCAAGCCCTACAAGAAAACACTAATCTTTCGATCAAACGGGCATCAAAACAATCCTAGATCAATCATGGAAGATCATGCAAGTTCTCAGGCAGCAGCAGGGACTATTTTAGTATTACACACATTATTAGGCAGGGGCAAAACAATCCTTTTGTACCTATTTTTAGAATTTATTTGAATTCAATTAAATTGTAATTATCTTCAATTCTAGCTACTTTTTGGGCGTACACCCACGTTTTAACCTAATTCTATATAAATATGCAAAGCCAAATTATAAGGGCCTTACGTTCCTTTTTGGATTGATTCAATAAAATTTCATTTTTTGCTTAAGTTTCTGAGTACGTCATGGAGAGGGAGAGAGGAGAGAGAAGAAAAGGTCTGGTACCCTTCAAGCAGGTAACGTTCTCTCTCCTCCTCTCTTTCTCTCATCCCCTCTCTCTCTTATCTCTTCTCATCTCTATCTCTTTTTCTCTCCTCCTCCCTTATCATCTCTATCTCCTTCTCATCTCTATCTCTTTCTCTCTCTTCTTTCTCTCTCCTCTCTTCTCATCTTTTTCTCTTTCTCTCTCCTCCTCTCTTCTCATCTTTATCTCATTCTCATCTCTATCTCTTATCTTTCTCTCTCCTTCTCTCTTTCTCTCTCTTCACTCTCTCTCCTCTCTTCTCATCTCTTCTTTCTCTCTTCTCACTTCTCATCTTTATCTCTTTCTCTCTCCTCCTCTCTTCTCATCTTTATCTCATTCTCATCTCTATCTCTTTATCTTTCTTTCTCCTTCTCTCTTTCTCTCTCTTTACTCTCTCTCCTCTCTTCTCATCTTTATCTTTTTCTCTCTCCTTCTCTCTTTCTCTCTATTTTTCTCTTTCTCACTCCTCTCTTCTCATCTATATCTCTTTCTCTCTCCTCCTCCCTTCTCAGCTCTATCTCCTTCTCATCTCTATCTTTTCACTCTCCTTCTCACTTTCTCTCTCTTCTTTCTCTCCCTTCTCTTTTCATCTATATCTCCTTCTCATCTCTATCTCTTTCTCTCTCTTCTTTTCATCTCTATCTTCATTTGTCCTCTTCTAATGCAAATGGTAAGGCCCTAGCACCGGTTGGTTTTCTCCTTCTATCACAACTGATGACGCTTACCGCCGGTTGGTTTTCTCCTATCACAACTGATGAGGCTTAACATCGATATGTTTTCTCTTTCCTTTGTTAGACAGCAAAACCTAACGTCGGTTGGTTTTTCCTCTCCTTCTGTCTGTCAGTCGGCGAAGCCTAGCAACGACTGGTCTTCTCTCTCCTCTTCTGTCATTCGACAAGACCTAATATCGACTGGTTTTCTCTCTCTTTTTGTTTATAGTCAGTGATGCCTAATGCGGACTGGTCTTCTCTCTCCTTTTCTATCAGTCGATGAAACCTAGCATCGGTTGGTTTTCTCTCTCCTTCTGTCTGTCAGTCAGTGAGATCTAATGCTGACTTAGTTTCTCTCTCCTCTTCTATCAGTCGGTGAGACCTAGCACCGATTGGTTTTCCCCCTCTTCTTTTGTCAATCGGTAAAACCTAACGCTGACTGGTCTTCTCTCTCCTCTCCTATCAGTCAGCGATACCTAACATCAACTCGGTTTCTCTCCCTTCCTCTGTCAGTCGACGAGACCTAACATCGACTAATTTTCTCTCCCTTCATTTGTCAGTCGACGAGACCTTGCACCGTCTAGTTTTCTGTCTCTTCTTCTGTCAATTAATGAGACCTAACGCCGACTAGTTCTCTCTCTACCTCTGTCAGTCGGTGAGACCTAGCACCGACTGATTCTCTCTCTTCCTCTGTCAATCGATGAGACCTATCACCGACTGATTTTCTCTCTCTTCTCCTGTCAGTCAGTGAAGTCTAGCACTGACTGATTTTCTCTCTCTTCCTTCTAAACATAGTCGACAATGCTTAACCCCGACTATACTTTCCTTCTCTCTCTCCTTTATTCTCTCATCTTTCATACTCTTCTCGTCCTTCCTTCTCCCTCCTTTCTTTCCCTTCTTCCCTTCTTATTCTCTCCTCATAACCTTAATTTTGCTACTCTTTTGTTCGACTAAGAGGGATTGAGATTAGCCTCTCATGGTAGTCCTGTCGTCTACCCATAATGTTGTTGTGCTAGGGTTACTTGGTCCGTGTTATTGCCACAATAGACTGACCATCATATCTACCTAGTCGGTATTGGTAACGATGTCTAGTAGTAATCCTGTGAGCTGGTCTTAGTTACCGAGCATGCTTTACTACCACGTCAGGCCAATTATCCATCAACCCAGTCACCTCTTTGATCCTCTCACTTAGTCGAATTCTTCTCTCCCCCGTCTTTCTTCTTTTTGAATACGCATGCTTGTGTACGTTCATCAAAGAGTAAAAGGGTGAGGTCTGACCCACCTGTTTTATAACCTTTGCCATATATGTGTGTGATATCAAAAAAGCAGAAAACAAGAAGAATACAAGCCAAGGGAGGCGATTCCGACCCAGTTTTATTATTGGGGGGCTTTCTTCATGATTTGAGAGGGCGCTCATGCGAGTCAGCCCAAGTAAGTCCTGAACCCACTTTTAAATTCCTCTCTCACCGATTGGTAACACTTGCCCTCGTCTTCGAACTGGGTTCTCGAGAGAGCGATCTCAAAAACATCTCAAGTCTTCCCTCGAAACCCGAGATGCCTGTGGCCCCATCCCAAAAGGATCCGGAGGGCGACTCGAGGCAGCTAACCACACTTCTCCGAGATTTTAGGGCAAATCCTGATGAAGGCCGGGAGAGGGTGAACAATGGTAAAGTCCCATTCTTGTTTATGAGATCGATCTAAACAATGAGCTTTTCATTCATTTGAAGCAGCTCAATAGCATCGGTTCTCTTTTCAGTTTCATCTCGGGGAGCTGGGATGTTGTGACAGACTTTGGGAGGCACTGGTGGATAATTCTCTGGCATTATTGGAAGAAGGTTAGTCCCTTCATAGTTCAAACTTTCCACAGATCACAAGGAATGCCCTCGGTGGGTTTAGCTTCTGTCTCACTTGAGTCACCGGGACTGCCTCGCAGCAGTGCCTTCCAACTCATCAGGAGTCTAGGGGAAATTGATTCGATTATATGAGCTGCCTCGAGTTCAGTCTGCTCGAAGAAGGCTTTGCTCTTGGTGCCCCGACTTGAGAGGGGCTCGAGAATTTGATCAGGTGATGGCCCAACTGGCTCAGGATTAATGGGGTCATTAGGGTCAGACTGGCTCTTTGCTCCGTTTGGAGGCTCGCCTTTGCCCAAAGTCAAGCTTGGATCTTCAGAGATAATTGGCTTCATCATGCCCAGAGTAACCGTTTTGGTGTTCTTCTCATTCTATACTTTCCCCTCATCATCCACATCGAGCGGAATGAAAGGGAAGAATGATTTCTCCTCATTGGAAGGGAAATCTTCAATCACTTTCTTTCCTTTATTCCTGAGCTGGGCCTTCAATATCTTAGTCTCCTAACTCCATTTTCAGGCTTGACCATGATTTCCCTTCTTCATGGCCTAGAACTGTCGTTGAGCAAAGGCGAACTGTTCTTCCAACCCATTCACGTGATTTCCCTTGGGACTGAGTGGCATGCTAGATCTGTGCATGTGTGCCCAGTGCAAAGGTGTGCTTGGGGTGGGCGGGGGATTGGTGTGTGTGCGCCCTCTTGAGAATGACTTCGGATGAACTGGTGGTCAACCCTGGCTCGAGTAGCTTGTTTGGCCTTAAGAGGCCCAATGATGTGACCCTGTTTGTATGGTAGAGTGGCCGCGTGACCATCCCTCACAAAGTCAGCAGACATGTGCTGGGAGGGGGTACTAGGAGGTTCCCCCTCATGTACTCAGGCAGAAGTAGCAATCAGGCCACCCTGAGCGATGCAGTGCATATGCAAAGGGTGTGCAGGGTCAGGTCTAGAAAGAGCTAAACCCTAACAATGTCTCGATGTAACCTGAGGGTTGCCTCGAGTGGTGCAGTGTACATGTGAAAGATGTGAGGGGTTAGGTTTTAGAAGACCTGAACCCTGACAGTGTCCCGAGATATCCTAAGGGTTGTCCCAAGTGGCGGCTAGAATGGATGGTCCACTAGCTTTTGTGGGTGTTGTGAGATGGCGGCTTTAGAGCTGCATCCTCCTCGTATTGAGCATCCTGTTACAGGGGCTCGAAGTGATAAAGAATGGGGGGTTGCCTCACGGTGACCCACAGGAGCAACGATAGATGAACTGCCTGTCGAGGGAGAGGAAAGGGCGGCCTTTGGGCGGCGTCGAGCAGTGGGACCAGCAATTGAGTTGCCGGTAGAAAGGTGCGTGTTGTGTGTTGTGGCATGTGTGCCACCAATGCAGTGTGTGTTGTCAGAGGGCCCACCATTGCAAGGATGTAAGGAGTGAGGGACTTTTAGGTCCGTCCTCACCTTTTTTCAGGTGAAGACTCTGGAGTGCGACACAAGGTCGATGCTCAAGAGAAAGGTCGGGAACGAGGTTCGCAGAACCTGTTCCCGATGAAGACTCACGAGTGCGGGGATTATGAAACCCCTAACTCAGATGAAGGGGTTGAGAAACCCCAAAGTCAGGTGTGTGTATAGTGAGCAGGAATAAAAAGAAAGGAAGGTCAAACAAGAACGATCCAATGATGGGGTAGCGTGTCCCTAGTGGAGTCGCCAAGCTAGTTAGCTACCTCGATCTCGACCTCCTAGTCGGGTTGACCTGGTGGCATGGTTCTGGGTTCGAGATGGACCAAGAACCTGAGATCGCTCTCTCAGGAGCCACGTAAAGAAGACGTGGGCAGGAGTACCAACCGGTGAGAGAGGAATTAGAGTCGTGAGGCAGGACTTACCTCACGTGGGTCCAAAACACGCTCGGGCTGGCTCGTGTGGGTGCCCTCTTAGATCATGTTTGAAGGCCCCCTTAGCCTATGACCGGTTTGGAATTGCCTCCCTTGACCTGTTTCTTCTTTCCTGCAAACACACACACACACACACACACACACACATATTAGAAGTACAAACAAGTGGGGGATAGGTCCCCACCTTGTTATAGGGTGAGAGGAAAGTAAAAGAAGAAGTCTAACCAGGCGGCTAGACTGACACAATGGTTAGACCAATACGATGATTGACATGGCATGGTAGCAAGACGGGCACAGAAACTCAAACATGCACAACGACATTACTACTAGACGACGGACAAACACCGACCAGCCTGACATGATGGCTAGTCTGTCGTGGCAGTAAGACAGGCACGGTAACTCAGACCGACACAACGACATTACTGCTAGACGACAAGAGTGACGGGACAACACGAGGCTCAGCCTACCCTCTGGTCAAAAAAGTAAAAAAGAGAAAGAAAGAGAAGAAGACTAGCTCAACTCTCGCTAGGTTTTCCAAAAAAGACGAAGGTGAAATAAAAGCGATGATGAAATAAAGGTGAAGAAAAATGAAGTGAAATGAAAATGAGAGAGATGAATTAAAATAAAAATGAAATTAAATAAAGTAAAATATGTAAAGGAATAAATCAAAATAAAATGGAGTGAAGTGGGATAAATAAAATGAAGTGAAGTAAATTAAAATAAAAGGGATGGAAGAAAATAAAATAAGATAAGATACTTAAAATAAAGGAGATAAATAAAATAAAGTAAGTGATTGAAAAAAATAGAAAAATAAGATAGAATAAAATCAATGAAGTAACCAAGAAAAAATAAGGTTGGTGAAAATAAGTGAAATAAATTTAACAAGATGGAACAAGAGAATAAAGAATGAAGATAAAAAGACGAAAATGGAATAAAATGAAAGGGAAGGGGTAGAAGAAGTAAAATGAACTAGCTTAATGAAATAATAATAAAAAGAAAAATGGATTTGTTAAGAGAGAGAAAAGTAGGTCATGAGTTGTTCGGATGAGAGAGAAAGAGTTGGTCATGGGATTGGGTTGAAGGAAGTATAATAGTAATAAAAAAAGGGGTAATGATTTGGTTAAGAGGAATGGATGGATGATTTGACAGTCGGGAAAGGATGGAATAAATAAAAAACGTTTTGGTTATAAGAGAGGGAGAGGTTGAAATTGACATATGGGTGAAGGTAACATAAAATAGTATTAAAAGAGGGTATTATTGGATTTTATATAAATGAAAGAGGAGTGTGTTGAATCACAAGACAAAACGTAAACTAAGAAAAAGAGGGAAACTTCAGGTGACATAAAATGAAATGGGGTGAGGTGAGATGAAGATGCTAATAAGTTATTGGGTTTTTGTTGAGAAGATTTTAGGGAGAGAAAGCATAGGCAAGGGGATAGGAGAGCTTGCAGAAAATTGCGAAGAGAATGGAGGGTTGTGAAAGAGATAGAGCGAGAGAAGACAGTGAGATGGGAAAAGAGGATCGCAGAAATGGGTGGCGACCAGCAGAGGAGAGAAGAGGCACTGAGTCGCAGTTGAGTGGTGGAGAGAGAATGGAAGCGGCAAGGGAAGTGGATGAGCAAGATCGTGGAGAGGGCAGTAGGAGGTTGTTGGCCGGCAGAGAGGGGCTGAGATGGTGATTGGACAGAAGAAAAGGGGTTGTGGAACAGTTAGTTGTAATTGGTTGCAGCTGATTGCAGGGAATTAGAGAGAACACAGAAACTAGCAATGATGATTAAGGAAGAAAAAGGCAGAGGAAGTCGGCTGATGGGGTGGGTACATATGTGGCGAGTGGCTGATGGGGTGTGATGGTGGAGGTTGTTGTGATGCTTTTAGAGAGAGAAAAGGCAGCAAATGAATGGGGGAAAGAGTGGCTCAGTGGGAGAATAGTAGGAATTGAGGAGTGAGTGGGAACAAGGGCTTAGAGAGCACTGATTGCTTACTTGCAAGGAATTGAAAATTTTAGAGAGGGAAAGCAATAGAGTGAATGCAAGAAGAAGAATGGTTGTTGTTGGCGATGATGGTGTGCGGGCTTGTCGATGGGCTGGTTTCATGAACGGTGGTAGGTTTTGTTTCAGAGGCGGCAATAGTTAGGAAGGTTCCACAGGAGGCGCTGGGTAGAGGTTTACATAAACTACGTTAGGTAGGAAATTGCACAAATGGATTGCACAAACGATGTTAGGCTATGAAGATTTGGGGAATGGTGGTTGCGCAGGACCACGGAATGTGAGAGGCAAAGACGGGATGCGAAGGTGCACCAAGAATGGTAATGTGAGGGATCACATACAAAGATAAGAAAGGGAGGTAGACATGAGGGACCACCAGGAAAATATAGAGGAGGTAGACCCTAGGGTGCACAAGAAGCAAGTGGACATGCAAGGGTAAAAGAAAGAAAAAAGAGGGGAATTGTGGTCTTGTCAGTTCAGAAGGAAGGAGGGGAGAGAGTTATGGTCATGAGGGACCACAGGGAAGAGGGACGAGAAGGGTTGTGGTCATGCGAGACCACAAGGGAAAGGAAAAGAGTAAGGAAGAGAATGAGAAAAACACAAAAGATGATGGGGTTCCGCTGTCTCTGTGAAAGAGGAGAGAGAAAGAGAGAGGAGAGAGAAAAAGAGAAGACAGAGAAAGAGAGAAAGAGAAAGAGAGGAGAGAGAAAGAGAGAGAAGGAGAAGAAAGAGAAGAGAGAGAAAGCGAGAGAAGGAGAGGAGAGAAAGAGAAAGAGATAAGCCCAGGGGTACCAACCCAAAAATTTCTTTCTCCTTCCTCTCTCTCCCAAAGACATGACCCAATAATGAAGAAAGAGCAAAATTTATTAAGCAAAGTGGGGTCCTTTTTCAATTAGGTTTTTCATGTATATATAGAATTGGGCCTAAACATAGGTGGATACCAAAAAACTATCGAAATTGACAATAATTACAATTTTTTTGAATTAAAAAAAATTAAAAAACTAGGGTGTAAAATGATTGTTTTGCCCCTGCCTAACAATTCAGACAATTTTAAAACAGTCCCTGTTGCTGTCCTAGAGCTTGCGAGATCTTTCATGACAGATCAGGGGTTGCTCTGATGCCCATTTGAGCAAAAGATAATCGTTTTCTTGAAGGACTTGGCATGATGATTGATTTAATACCAATTTCGAGCCATGGATCGTGTTTTTATGTCACGATCATGAGACTTGAAATTTGGATAAATCTTGAAAACTTTATATCGATGGTGCATTCGTTCCTTGATGTTTTTCTATGTTTTCTTCGTTGTAGTGCATTGAGCATGTTGTCACGATCGGATTTGGAGCATGAACGAAGATTTTGTAACTTTTGGGTTTTGGCCAAAATCTAGAAATTCGACGGCCAAAATTACAGTCATTTCATCGCCTTCATGTACAAAATCCAACCGTTCATCACGTACAGGGTTTAGACCATTGGTAGCCCTAGACCTTACACAAACGATGGAATTAGTTTCGTATCAATCCGATGTGTAAGCGTCGTGATTTTCCTGTTCTAGCAAGACATGTCGCTACTAAATTTTCTGCAATTTCTTCATGAATCGGCAACTTCTCTCTAGCTTTTCTCCCCTACTTGGGCGTCGTCATAGGGCGTACCATATATTGAAATGCTCGTCTTGACGAGACGAACACACTCACAAAATTTGAGCTCGATCCGCCTCAAAATTCATAGTCCATGACCGTGAAGACAACAACCTTTAATGGTGTTTTGGTGCAGGGTGGCCACACGGGAATAGTGTGTGGCCCCGCCTATTTCAATGTTTTGCTCATAACTTTGTTATGAAGTGCCCGATTAAGCTAAAACTTGACCCATAGCGGTTTTCAACCGTGCCGGATCTAATGGCTGGTCTCATAGTTTTTTCACGCACCGAAAATATAGTTCTAGTTACATGGTCCGTTTCAGGGTGCTAGAGGCCATTTTTCCGAAATTGTTTATTTTTGTTCACTGCCTTAGACATGTCGAATTGTGACGAAACTTGGCAAGTGGTCTTTTGGAGTGCTTATGAAGATATTGATCAGTCTTAAAGCCATTCTAGGACTGTTCAATGTTCCATTGTTTTGTGAGGCTTTATTGACCGGCTTCCTCTTAATTCCGCATCAGGGACCAAGGTGCTAAAAAATGTGTTCAAACATTGTCCCCTAATCCCCAATGAAGTCTACTTCTCCGTCTAAACCCTTTGCCAGTCTTAATCATTTTATTCTCAGGGAGTCAGATTGTTGTCCATGAGACTTATCCCCCATGCAGCTTCACCTACATGGTGACCCACACCATGGTCCATGTTGCATGACCTTAAACTGTACATCCCTTGTCCAGGTGCACAACCCTAAACTGCATGGTCAGCGAAGGTCTAGTTGCACAACTTTAAACTGCATGGTCCAAGCTGCATGACTCTTAACGGCATAGCCATAGTCTGAGCTATATGACCCTAAACCATAGTGCACGTCCTGGCTGCATGACATTAAATTGCTTTGCATAGGTTCAGGAGGCATGACCTTAAATGTGCCCCCACACATGCGCACATGCCCTTGACGTGCATCTTCACGCTCTTCTTCCCTAACTGACTCGATCGTATGTGCACATCATCTTCATTAAATCCACCTTCCTCCATTGTCATCACCCATCATTCCCCAGTGAGTCTCACTCATGCTCACAAAATAATGGCGAATCATCCCACCATCCATAATCGCTGTCAGCAAGTGGGTCACCATTTCCACCTCCCATCCATCATCCATCTTTCATAGGTAGCCTCGTGCTATTTTCTCAAAGTGAGTCAAACTACCACCGTACTCACTCCATGGCCTCCACAGACTACCATCTATTTCCACCACAGTCCAGCTGTATGTCCCTAAATCATAGCCCATGTCCTTGTCACATGATGTTAACAGGCTTCGCACAGGTCCCGAAGGCATGACCCTAAACATGCCCTCACAATAAGAAAAAAAATTAAAAAAATCTAACGGGCTTGGTGTATACCTGAATAAGGGAATGCCATGTGTAAAAATGACGGACGGGCATGGTCATGACACCGAGTAAGAGAGTTCTGTGAATAAAAACCCGGGCACAGTGAAAACCCGAAAGGGCATCGTGAGTAAGAATGGAAGAAAAGGGTGGAAACGGCCGAAATGTCATGAGTAAAAGAGCCCCAAATAAAAGGAAGTTGGTGAAAAAATGTCTCTACGACACCGCTTCCCAAATCCAAGTATAAATTCGTAAATGACGCTTGGACCAATAAGCAGGTTGATGCAGCACTCACCCCTACAAGTGGCTTCAGTCCGCATTCAAAAGAAAAATCCTTGATGTCACAATACCAGGACCCAAAAGTTCAAGCACCAAGGAAAGATTCTGACAGCCAGAGTCCATTTACAAAAAAATTCGATGAAAAAAAGTCCCACCAAGAAGGCAAGACAAGTCTCATGAAGAAGAGCATCATTCTCAAAAGGTCACTAATGCACTCCAAGATGTTGAAGACGCCCCAAGAAGGCTAAATCAACCATGACTTTGGTGCAGCAGTCAGGATTGAATCCTATGGGGTCGCCTCGGACAAAGAAGAGAGGTATCTTGATTGTTGAAACTACTACGCAGTAGGCAAGGGTTATACCCAAAGCTGCTCACCTCGATAAACTGAGGTACCCTACTTGCCAAGGAATATCTGGTGCTCAACACAGATGAAGCCAACATAAGGGCCTTTAGCAGACCATCCAGAACGAACAAAACAAAATCCTCGAAATGTGGACCAACACCAGAGGATACAAACAAACCCAGATCAAATGGGAACAATGTCCTTCAGCATGGTACTCGAGTGTCAGACAAGTCTAATTCTGACCAACGAGGTATGTACAAAATCTTCAGTCGTCATAATCACAAATAGTACCTTGAGGGTGAGGACTTCGATAGGATCCCTCAAAAAAGTCTCTTCTCCCCCTAAAGTCTCCACGGATGGACCTGCACATTGCATCCAAACGTCTGAGCATCCTAGTTACAGCATTACGTAGATATCTCCTCAACGTTCACGTGCTCCAGCAGCTAGGAAGAAAAAAGTAATAAAGCCAAGGGAATTTTCCAAATGTTATCCTTCTCGTTTCTTTTGAAGCACAATAATCGGTGGGGCAAGCTATTTGAACACATTTTTCAGTACCTTGCCCACGATGCAGAATAAAGGGGAAGCCGATCAATAAAGTGTGGTATGTAGTGGAATTTTCAACAGTCTCAGAATTTCTCAAGAGTTGGTCAAGACCTTCCTAAGCATTTCAAAAGGACCCTGTAATTAGACCTCTATTTTCGGTGCATCAAATTGCTGTGGGACTTGGATCCAGCACGGTTGAAAACCCCAGGGGGTCAAGTTTCGGTTCGAACAGACGTGCCAAGACAAAGTTATGGGCGAAACACTAAAAGGGGTAGGTCGCACACTATTCCCATACAACCTCCCTGCACCAAATCACCATTAATGGTGATTATTTCACAGTCACGAGCACCAACTTCGAAGGCCTGTATCTCACCCGACTTGAGCCGGATCGTGCTCAAACTTATTGCAGTGTGTTTGTCTCATTAAGACGAGCGTTTTGATGTGAGGTAAGCCTCATGATGGCACCCGAACAGGGAGAAAATTCAGAGAGATGTTGGCGTTTCACGAAAAAAGTTACAGAAAATTCAATAGCACCACGATCAATTCAAGCGGCTAAATCACGGTGCTCTCACATAGGATTGACGTGATACCAATTCCATCATGTGCATAAGGTCTAAGGCTATCTCTAGTCTGAACCCCGCACGTGATGAATGGTCAGATTTCACACACGAGGGCATCAAAGCTGCTGTAAATTTCGGCTGCCGGATTCTAGATTCCGGCCAAAACCCTAAAGTTGCGAAATCTTCGTTTGGGCCCCAAATCACATTCCGTTCATTACCACGTGATCATGACGGCATGGTCAGTGCACTATAGCAAAGAAATCACAGAAAAACATAAAGGAACAAGCTCATTATCGATCCAAAATTTCAAGATTCATCCAAATTTCAAGTTTCATGATCGTGGATTAAAAACACAATCCGTGACTCGAAATAGGTATCAAATCAATCGCATGCCAAGCCCTACAAGAAAGCATTCATCTTTCGATCAAATGGGCGTCAGAGCAACCCTGGATCAGTCAAGGAAGATCAGCAAGTTCTAGGGCAGCAACAGGGACTATTTTGGAATTTCATGTGTTGTTAAGCAGGGGCAAAACAATCATTTTGCACCCTATTTTTTTAATTTTCTTTAATTCAAAATAATTGTGATTATCATCAATTATGCTAGTTTTTGGGCATCCACCCATGTTTTGGCCCAATTATGTATATACATGTCAAACTTAATTGTAAAAGGACGCCCCCCCCCCCTTCCCGTTCATTCTTCACGTTGATAACTCAAATTTCAATTTTTACTTTGAGTTCATGAGTGTGTCTTGGAGAGAGGGAGAGGAAAGAGAAGAAAGGTTCGGTACCCTTTAGTAAGGCAATTTTCTCTCTCCTCCTCTTTTGTCTCTCATCCTTATCTCTTTCTCTCTCATCTCCTTTCTATCTCCTCTTATCATCTCAATCTCTTTGTCTCTACTTCTCTCATCTCTATCTCTTTCTCTCTCTTCCTCCTCTGGTCTATCACTTTTTCTTTCTCTCCTTGGTTTTCTCTATTTTCTCCATTCAAGCATGACAGACCTATCGCCTGTGTGATGTCTTGCTATGCCTAAGATATAAGCAGTGAGCTGGGACCTAGCCTGAGTGGTTGGTTGGGCCTTTGTAAAAATTCCCTTATCTCTCCTCTGTCATAGACGGCAAGAGTTCATCATCATCTGTGTTATCTTTTTCCTTCTCTCCCTTCTATCATAAACGATAGAGGCTCATCGTCGCCTGTGTTTTCTCTCTCTTCTTCTACCGTCACAGATGGTGTGTCACAACCCCACCCCCTGACCCCTACCGTCCCATACCGGAGGGTGACAGAGTACGGGATCGCGACCAGAGGTCACGTACATCACTCAGGTGGGAGTGGCATCAACATGTTATAAAAGTGTGGAATCAAAGCAAATCACAAGAAATCAATAAAACTCATCCACCAAGCACTAAAAACTGAAATAAAATAAAACCATTAAATTATCCATATACAGTCTCCAAGATCATCAACAATATCCAGAATATTTCAACGCATCCAAGGCACCAAAGCTTAATAAAAAAATTACAAAGCCTCACAAACAAAACAGTACAACCGAACCGACTGACACCTACAAAAACAAGGAGATCTTCTAGTCTAGTGCGGGCCCTCAATCCACTAAACACAATCACCGCCCACCTGCCTTAGACCTGCAGCCGTCAATCTACAAGGGTGGAAGCAAAGGAATAAGCTAATAAGTCCAGTAAGTAGATCACAGTATCATGCTTCCCTGCCTATGAATAATATCACACAACACATATCAAGGTTCTAAGGCATGCTCATAGAACAGGATTCATGCATCACAATTATGTCACAATTATAAGATGATGCTTTTCATGGCAAAGCAAACACAATATAAGATATCAGATGTCATATACACTAGTAATCTATCAGATTTCAACAGATCCACACAAACAAGAGAGCGTAACAAAATCAACAGACACAACCCACTTTCTAGCCCTATTCATCAGGCCACTCCCATATCTTGCAAATCGATCATAAAACTCAAGAAATCATATACTCATAACTCAGGCGACTACCCATGTCGGGCGATGCAATTAGCACAAGGCATTGCCGAGAAGTCACATATCGCCTTGTGCGCACCTCACTAGTGTCAGTCATGGCCATGCGATACGCTCAAAGCATGTAGAGTAATTACATAACAGTCAAAGTATCATAGTATCTAACTACCAATGGGTGACCTATTGCATAGTGGTCAATATCATAGTATAAATTCTCAGTACATATCACCTCATGCCCACTCAAAAGTCACATATTCCAGTACCGTGGATGCCTCTACCAATGAAGGATCCATTGCATAGTGGTCATATCACAAATGTCAGATTCACATATAATAGAGTCAGAAAGTATCAGTGTCACGTAATGGTCTTGTTAATATCATAGAATAGCAGTATCAGTATCACAGAATGGTAATATCAATATCACAGAATGACAGTATTTGTCTCACATAATGCCCGTATCAGCATAACATTTTAACAATATCATATTCACAGAATAACAGTCTCCCTATCACAGAATAACAGTAGCAGTATCACATAATGATGGTGTCCATATCATAGAATAACAATAGCAGTATCACATAATGACGGTGTCCATATCATAGAATAACAATATCAGATTCACAGAATAATAGTGTCCTTATCACATAATGAGTGTTACAGCTACATTATCAAGCCATGCCATCTAGTCGTAAATAGTGTTATAACTTTTGATTCGTTTGGAATTTGAAAACGGTTCCAAAACCAATTGTACACTAGACAAACATATGTTTCAAATCAGGGTAGTTTGAAAATAATTGGACCATGTTTGGCCTCTTAAAAGTACAAAAGAATGGAGACATTTCATCTGAAATCTACTGTGCAGTGAAGGCAATGACGTGTCTTTAAACTTTACTCCATAACTCACACAATCAACAAGAAATTATAAAAAGTGCTCAACATGTGAATTTAATATTACTCATGAACCGTTCAAATGGCAGTATTTTGGAATAAAATGGACCCATTTTGGTCAGCCAAAATCTATGGCGACAGAGGCAAAAGTTTTGAGTTTTATAAAAGCTGTTCACATTGACATATTGTTACAATTAATCATATAACTCTCAAATTAGGGAGAATTTCGAACAGTGCTAACTATATAATCTAAAGTTTACTAAAAAATATTTCAAACGGCAGTGGTTTGAAGGAAAACGGACCTCATTTGGTCAGTCAAAACCTTTCATCAGAGACGTTAGTTATGCGTTTTTACAAAAACTGTCCACGGTGATCTACTGGTTTGTTTCGTTGTATAAATTGACAAAAATAAAGAATCAGAGCAGGATGTGAACATCAACACTAAAATATACTCAGAAATATTTCCAATAGCAATGATTTTGTGTCATTTGGACTCTAATTACTTTGTCCAACTCTCCGTACAACAGAAGTAATATTCCTATAAATTATCACAGTCTGCTAACTGTGACATACATGAATAAAACAAGCCATATCTTCCAAACTATGAATATTTTCAGCTACTAATAAACACCAAACTCAAAAGACTCACATACCTTTCAAATGGTGGTGATTTTAAGCCAATTGGATATCATTTTCTTAGTCAAGATTTCATCACAAGAGTATGTAAATTCTCTAGAATTCCATTTCACAGTTTTGGAATACTTCATAAAATGACTAATAACATCCAAACTAAAATAGATAGTAAAGCAAGGTCTTTTCCATATTCAAATAGGCTCACAGGGGTTCGTTCCCACGAAATTTCATAACCATCATAGATATTTTCAATACTCTACCTATCACACGAATAAGAGTCACAGTTTTGGGAAATACAGAGCACATTCCAGCCAAACCTCAATGTCATACATTCACACACATATTTACAGTCACATCCATATTCATTTTTGGACTTCACACTTTGATGATCTAAGTAGCATGCATCAAAACAAATTATGAAAACATGGAAGCTAGATCCATTTACCTACTGTAAATGAAACTCCAAAGTCTTCCTCCAACTTCACCTTGACTGCCCAGCTTCAATGGTTAAGGTCCAAGCTTAAGAAACAAGGCTTGGAGAGCTCAAATGACCAAGGGAGGAGTGGTGAACGTGTGTTAGAGCTAGAAACCCCATTTCATGGGTGGTGGGGTGAATAAATAATCACATATTATGGCAACATGTAATAGACAAGTGGCAACATATAAATGACAAGTGGTATGCAAGAGGAGAGAGAGAAGGGCAAGCATGGGGGACATCATTATATGGGCTCAGCAAGCATGGGAGACAAGCATCATTGTAGGCCATTTGGCACACCGGGGGAGAGAGAAAACATGAGAGAAAAGAAACTCTCTAGATTACTATACATAGCCGGTGCTACACACACAACACAGCTGACGCTACACACAACACAGCCGGCACTACACACACAATACAGCCAACGCTACACACAACACAGCCGGTGCTACACACAACACACCTAGCGCCACACACACAACACAACCGGCGCTACACATAACACAGCCGGTGCTACACACAACACAGTCAGCGCTAGGACACACTTCACAGCCGGCTGTAGCCCAATTCACACGTGGCGTTCCTCTCACTTCACGTGTGGCAGTGACTTCTTCTATGCACAGTGTTTGCCTCTTCTTCTAGTCGCCGCACGTGCTCATCTAGTCGTCACACGTGCTCATAATGCTCAATAAATTTGGTTCGTTACATCATCCCCCCCTAAAAAGGGATTTTGTCCTCAAAATCATACTTATGAAACACAACAGTCAATGGAGGGCACCCACACTTCCACTACTGTCTCATACAATTATCTATACGCTCATCTTCAGAAATCACATGGTCTATACTTCATATCTTTCACACAATGGCATGCACTAACCACTCAGATGCCTTAGCATTTCAGACATTCCATCAATCCATTTAACCATCACTAACAAGTTGATACACACACAAACATAGGTCAAGCCATTCAACTCTAAGCAATTTCATCAGTTCAGCCACTACCAGTTGACGATTAGTATCAGTCTCTAAATAGGTCCTACAATACTCACAAAGCGGCACCATATCAACATCAATCGTGCGATGCACTCAAGGCACGCACCACAGAAACACAGAGTAACAACACTAGGCCCTGCAATACACTCAAAGCAGGCGCCTCACTACAATCAATCATAATGTCTTATCCTGCTACAAGCTCATAACAGGTTTTCCATCAGTATAAACCACAATAGTCAGGTCCTACAATACGCTCAAAATAAGAACCCTTTTAGTATCAATCACAATATCGGGTCCTGCAATACGCTTAAAGCAAGCACCACATAATCACAAAGCCGGGCCCTACAATATGCTCAAAGCAAGCACCACGGTATGATCACAATATCAGGTCCTGCAATATGCTCAAAGCACGCACCCTACAATTTTGGTCGTGGTCATACAATATACTCAAAGCATGCACCACAGAATCACAAAGTCAGGCCCTACAATATGCTCAAAGTAGGCACCGTACCATCATCACAAAGTCAGGTCCTGCAATACGCTTAAAGCATGCACCTAACTATCTCAAGGTCAGGCCCTCCAATATGCTCAAAGTAGGCACCTTACCATCATCACAAAGTCAGACCCTGCAATACGCTCAAAGCAGGCACCTAACTAGCACAAAGTCAGGCCCTACAATGCGCTCAAAGTAGTCATCTTACCATCATCACAAAGTCAAGCCCTGCAATATGATCAAAGCAGGCACCTAACTATCACAAGGTCAGGCCCTACAATATGCTCAAAGTAGGCACCTAAAAAATTACAGAGTCAGGCCTTGCAATAAGCTCAAAGGAGGCACCTTACGATCATCACAAAGTCAGGCCCTACAATACGCTCAAAGCAGGCACCTAACTATCACAATCGCAATATCAACTAGGGTCATGCAGTATGCTCAAAGCATGCCCAAGTAACCGCGTAGCACTCGTTACATTCATACCATGTTCCAACATTCTATTCGTCACACAATTGGCCACACAGGCTGTATCATTCAATACTTATCATTCAACCATAAGACACGTATCAACTCTCCACTAAATGGGGCAGGTCATACCCCTCAAGGAAAGTTCAACACAATTATCATAATATAGGGGTCTCTAAGGATCCCTCAAATTAGTTGCCAACAATTTAAGCATAATTAGGCAGTAAAGGTCCAAATTTCATTAGAAAAGCCAAAATATGGTATTACAATAACAGTGAGAGGAAACAATGTCCAACAAAACTTTATATTCTACATTCCAATCAAAACACGCTCCTAGTTACCCAAAGTTGAGGCTTTAGCTCCTCCTTCTTCAAGTGCAAAGACCTGACCCTGAGCATTGGGCCTGGTTTCATCCTTCAATGTCGGGCAGTCTCTAATCAGGTGGCCCAACTTGCCATAGTTGTAGCATGTCCTGGACTTCAGTCAGCACTCAGAAGCCACATGGCGCTGCTTCCTGCAAGAGGTGCAATACACGAGCTGACTCTGGTTGACGTCACCCTGGGAGGTCTTTTGAGTCCTGCCATTCCTCCAACTTTCCTTTTCTCATGGACCCCCAGAAGGCAGAGGCCCTGTCTTTCGCTTCTCTTTTCTCAATCGATGTTCATCATAGTCTTTTTCCACCTTCCTAGCCAAGTCCACCACTTGAGAGAAGGCCTTAAGATTGGCCGAAAAAACTCTCCCTCTGATATCGAACTGCAAACCTCTCTCAAACTTGCTTTCCTTCCTAGCCTCCGTGTTGATGATATGCGGCGTGTATTGGGATAACTCTAAAAATTTGGCCACATACTAATCAATAGTTAGATTCCCTTGCAATAGTTCTATGAATTCAACCTCCTTCCTTTCCTTTATTGATTCAAGGAAATACTTTTCATTAAAGGCCTCTAAAAATCCTTCCCAAGTAGGTATTATCTCTTCCTCTTCACAGGCCTACTGAACCAAATGCCACCAATGTTCGGTGTCCCCTTCTAACATTAAGGCACCTAGTCTCAACTTCTGCTCAGCTTCTTCTCTGCTTTCTCTACATTCCCCTGCCCTAAGAAAGCTGAAGGTGTCAGCCTCTTAAATCTCTCTATCAGATTACTATCATTCTGTCCTGGGGTAGGGGTGGATAGGGCCAGCATTGCTTCCTTCATCATCTGTGTCATGGCCCCTAAGGTCTTGACAAACTCACCAAGGGCCTCGGTGTTTTCATTACTAGAACTTGCATTATTGGCCTGCGTCCTTAGCGTCATCAACTTAAGACACAAGCACTCAGTAACTAATATCCCCAAAACTATTCTAAAGACACTTCTAACTCCCTAGGCTAAGAATCCTATCCTGGCTGCTCTGATACCATAACTGTCACGACCCTACCCCCTGACCCTACCATCCCATACCGAACCACGACAGAGTGCGGGATTGCGATCAGAGGTCACATACGTCACTCTGGTGAGAGTGGCATCAACACGTTTTAAAAGTGTGGAATAAAAAAAAATCACGATAAATCAATAAAACTCATCCACAAGGCACTAAAAGCTGAAATAAAATAAAACCATTAAATTATCCATATACAGTCTCCAAGGTCTTCAATAATATCCAGAATATTTCAATGCATCCAAGGCACCAAAGCCTAATAAAAAAATTACAAAGCTTCACAAACGACACAGTACGGATGATAGCCGGTTGATACCTACAAAAACAAGGAGATCTTCTGGTCTAGTGCGGGCCTTCATTCCACCAAACACGATCACCACCCGCCTGTCTTCGACCTGTAGCCGTCAATCTACATGGATGGAAGCAAAGAAATGAGCTAAAAAGAGCAATAAGTAGATCACAGTATCATGCTTCCCTGCCTATACATATTATCACACCACACAAATCATGGTTCTAAGCCATGCTCATAGAACAGGAGTCATGCATCACAATTATGTCACAATTATAGGATGATGATTTTCATGATAGAGCATGCACAATATAAGATATCAGATATCATATACACTAGCATTCTATAAGATTTCAACAGATCCACACAAACAAGTGAGCATAACAAGATCGACAGACACAACCCACTTTCTAGCCATATTCATCAGGCCACTCCCATATCTCGCAAATTAATCATATAAATCAGGAAATCATATATCTCTAGTCAAACTCGTAACTCAGGTGACTACCCACGTCAGGCGATGCAATCAACACAAGGTATTGACACAAGGTATTGCCAGGAAGTCACATATCACCTCATGCGCACCTCACTGGTGTCAGTCATGGGCATGCAATACGCTCAAAGCATGCCAAGTAATCACATAATAGTCACAGTATCACAGTATCTAACACCAATAGGTGACCCATTGCGTAGTGGTCAATGTCACAGTATAACAGTCTCAGTACATATCACTTCATGCGCATTCAGAGGTCACATATTCCAGTACAATGTACCCCACTACCAATGGAGGATCCATTGCATAGTGGTAATATCACAAATGTCAGATTCACATATAATAGAGTCAGAAAGTATTAGTGTCACATAATGGCCATGTTAATATCATAGAATAACAGTATTAGTATCATAGAATGACAGTATCAATATCACGGAATGACAGTAACAGTCTCACAGAATGCCAATATCAGCATCACATTTTAACAATATCAGATTCACAGAATAACAGTGTACCTATCATAGAATAACAACGACAGTATCACAAAATGATGGTGTCCATATTACAAAATAACAATAGCAGTATCAAAGGATAACAGTGTCCGTATAACATAATAACACTATCAGATTCCTAGAATAACAGTGTCTTTATCACAAAATGAGTGTTACAACAGCAATTTCAAGCCGTGACATCTGGTCGTAAATAGTGTCATAACTTTTGATTCGTTTGGAATTTGAAGACGGTTCCAAAACCATATTTACACTAGACAAACTTATCCTTCACGGCGGGATGGTTTGAAAAAATTGGACATTATTTGGCCCCTCAAACATTCAATAGAATGGAGATATTTGATATGAAATATGTTGTGTAGTGAAGGTAGTGACGTGTCTTTAAACTTTACTCCATAACTCATACTCCATAACTCACAATCAAGAAGAACTTCCGAAAAGTGCTCAACATGTGAATTTAATCTTACTCATGAACCGTTCAAATGACAGTGGTTTGGAATAATATGAGCCCCTTTTTGTCAGCCAAAATCTGTGGCAACAGAGGTATAAATTCTGAGTTTTATAAAAGCTATCCACAGTGATATATTGTTACAATTAATCATATAACTATCAAATTAGAGACAATTTCTAAACATGTGATCTCAATATTACTCAAAAATATTTCAAATGACAGTGTTTTAGAGGAAAAATGGACCTCATTTGGTCGGTCAAAACCCTTGACATTAAAGACATTAGTTTTGTGTTTTTACCAAAACTGTCCACGGTAATCTACTGACATGTTTCGAAGTATAACTTTCACAAGTAAAGAATCAAGGCAAGATGTGAACATGAACATTAAAATAGGCTAAAAAGTATTTCCAAAGGCGGTGATTTTGTGTGATTTGGACTCCAATTTCTTAGTCAAACTCGTAGTACAACAGAAGTAACATTCTTGAAAATTATAACAGTCTACAAACAGTGACATACATGCATAAAACGAGCCATATCTTCCAAACTATCAATAATTTCTGCTAGTCATAAATACCAAACTCAAAGTGGACTCATAGACCTCTTAAATGGTGGTGATTTTAAGTCAATTGGGTATCATTTTCGTAGTCAAACGTTCATCACAAAAGTATGTAAATTCCTAGGAATTTATTTCACAGTTTTGGCATACTTCAGAAAATGACTAATAACATCCAAATTAATATAAATATTAAGGCAAGGTATTTTCCATATTCACAAAGACTCACAAGTGTTCTTTCGCACCAAATTTCATGACCATCATAGATATTTTCAATACTCTACCTATCACACGAATAAGAATCACAGTTCTGGGAAATACATAACACATTCCAGTCAAACCTCAATGTCATACATTCACACACATATATACCATCACATCCATATTCACGTTTGGACTTCACACTTTGATGATCTAGATAACATGCATAAAAAAAAACGTAGGAAAACATGGAAGCTAGATCTACTTACCTACTATAATTGAAACTCAAAGTCTTCCTCCAACTTCACCTTGACTACCTAGCTCCAATGGCTAAGGTCCAAGCTTAAGGAACAAGGTTTGGAGAGCTCAAATGACCAAGGGAGGAGTGGTGAACGTGTGTGAGAGCTAGAGACCCCATTTCATGGGTGGTGGGGTGAATAAATAATCACTTATTATGGCAACATATAATAGACAAGTGGCAACACATAAATGACAAGTGGTATGCAAGAGGAGAGAGAGAAGGGCAAGCATGGGGGACATCATTATATGGGCTCAGCAAGCATGGGAGACAAGCATCATTGTGGGTACAATAGGCTTTGCTATTTGGCACACAGGGGGAGAGAGAAAACATGAGAGAAAAGAAACTCTCTAAACTACTATACACAACCTGCACTACACACGCAACACAACCGACGCTACACACAACACAATCGGCGCTAGCACAACACAGCCGGCGCTACATACAACACAACCATCGCTACACACACAACATGGCCGGCACTACACACAACACAGTCGGCGCTACACACACAACACGGTTTGCACTCCACACAACATAGTTGGCACTACACACAACACAGTAGGCGCTAGCACAAGCCGCAACAACACGACTAGCGCTAGTAGAAGTGGCAACAACACAGCCGGCGATAACGCACTTCATAGCTGACCATAGCTCACTTCACAACAGGCGATAACTCACTTCTAAGCCGGCGATAACACACTTCTCAGCCGGTGCTAACACACATTTAACATCCGACTATAGCCCAATTCACGCGCAGCGTTACTCTCGCTTCACATGCGGCAGCGACTTCTTCTATGCATGGCGTTTGCGTCTTCTTCTCGTCACCGCATGTGCTCACCATGCTCAAGAAGTTTGGGTCGTTACACTGTAGGAGTTCATTGCCATCTGTGTTTTCTTTTCTCTTCTCTCTCTTCTATCACGGACGGTGCAAGCTTAGCGCTGCTTGTGTTTTCTCTCTCTTCCTCTCCTGTCAGACGACAGAGCCACATTGCCGCATGTGTTTTCGTTCTCTTCTTCTTCCAGTCACAGACGGTGGAGGCTTATCGCTGCCTGTGTTTTCTTTCTTTTGTTCTTTCTGTCATAGACGACGAAATCCGATCGCCACCTGTGTTTTCTTTCTCCTTTCCTTCCGGTCATAGACGGAGGAAGCTTAACTCTGCCTTTGTTTTCTTTCTCCGTTCCTTCCAGTCACAGACGGCGGAGGCTCATCGCCGCCTGTGTTTTCTTTCTCTTTTTCTTTCTGTCACAGACGGCAGAAGCTCATCATTGCGTATGTTTTCTCTCTCCTCTTCTTTCTATCAGAGACGGCGGAAGCTCATCGCCACCTGAGTTTTCTCTCACATTGTTTCATCGTCGTCCATGTTTTCGTCCTCCTTTCTTTTTCTTCTCTCTCTTTTTCTTCTTCTCCCTACTTTTCTCTCTCTTCTTTCATTTCCTCTTTCTTTTCTCTCTGTCCTTTCTCCCTTGTTCTTCTTCTTGTTTCTTTCTCTTTCCCCGCTTCCCTTCTATGCTTCTCTTCTTCTTCACTCATTCTTTTCTCTCTCACCTTGCTCTCTCTTTTCTTTTCCTTTCCCTTCTTTCTTTTTCTTCTTCTTCTCTTCTCCCTCTCTTTCTGTTCTCTTTTCTTTCTTTTTACTCTCTCGTTTGACCAAGAGGGGTTGAGACTAGCATTTCATGGTAGTCCTGTCGTCTAGCCGTTGTGCTGGTCAGAGTTACTGTGCCCGTCTTACTGCCACGACAGACTAGACATCGTGTCAAGCTGGTCGGTATTGGTTCTGTCGTCTAGTGGTAATATCGTTGAGCCGGTCTGAGTTACTGTGCCCGTCTTGATACCACGCCAGGTCAATCACCTACTAGTCTAGTCACCGTGTTGGTCTAATCGCTTGGTAAAATTCTTCTCACCCCAATCTTTACTCTTTCATTCTTCCCTTCATCTTTTGGATGTGCACGCCTGTGTACATTCACCCAAAGGCAAGATGAGGTCCCTTAACCCACTTGTCTTGTAACATTAACCATGTGTGTACGATTGCAGAAACAGGAGAGTGCAGGCCGAGGGAGGCAATTTTGAGCCAGCTGTAGGACTGGGGGGCTTTCTTCGTGATCTAAGAGGGCGCCGATGTGAGCCTGCCCGAGTATGTCCCGAGCCCACCTTAAATTCCTCTCTCATATGTTCGTATACCTGCCCTTATTCTTGAACAAGGTTCTCAAGAGAGCGACCTCTAGTCCTGAGTTCTCTAAAAACCCGAGATACGTGTGTTTAAAAGAATTTTTCAGCACCTTGATCCCTGATTAAGAAAAAGTAAGAAGCAAGTCAATAAAGCCTACAAAACAATGGAAATTCCCGACAGTCTCACAATGGCTCTAGAACTGATCAAGATATTTATCAGCACTTCAAAAGACCACCTACCAAGTTTCATAGCAATCAAATATGTCTAAGGCAGTGAACACAAAGAAACAATTTTCGAGAAAAAAATGGCTTTAAGCACCCTGAAACGGACCCTACAATTGGAACTACATTTTCGGTGTCTAAAATCACTATGGGACCAATCCATTGGATTCGGCACGGTCAAAACCCCTTATGGGTCAAATTTCGGCTTAATTGGATACTCCAAGACAAAGATATGAGCAAAACATTGAAACAGGGGGGCTGCACACTAGTCCTGTGTGGCCTCACTCCACAAAACACCACTAAAGGTGGCTATTTTCACGGTCATGAGTAGCCACTTTCGGGGTCCATATCTCACTCGATCCGAGTAGGAACGTTCTCAAATTTCGTGAGCATGTTCGTCTCGTCGAGACGAGCGTTTTGATATATGGTACGCCCTGTGACGATGTTCAGGCAAGGAGAAAAACTAGAGAGAAGTTGTCGATCCGTGAAGAAAATTCAGCAGCGACACGCCTTGCTTGATGGACCAAATCACGACGCTTGCGCGACGGATCAACGCAAAACTAATTCCATTGTGTGCGTAAGGTTCAGGGCTATCATTGGTCCAAACCCTGTATATGATGATCAGACAGATTTCACGCACGAGGCTGATAAAGTCACTAAAATTTCGGTTGCCGGATTTCCAAATTTCGACCAAAATTCAAAATTCACGAAATCTTCGTTCGAGCTCCAAATCACGTCTCGTTTGTTGCTACGTGATCATGATGGCATGCTTAGTGCACTACGATGAAAAAATCAGAAAAAAAATTAAGGAATGAGTGCACCATCGATCCAAAGTTTTTAAGATTCAAGCAAATTTCAAGTCTCGTGATCGTGGTTCGAAACACGATCCATGGCTTGAAATTTGTATCAAATCGATCGCCAAGCCGAGCCTTACAAGAAAATATTCATCTTTCGATCAAACGGGTATCAGAACAATCCCGGATCAGTCATAAAAGATTGCACAAGTCTTCGGGTAGCAGCCGGGACTGTTTTGAAATTTCACTCATTATTATGCTGGTGCAAAACAATCATTTTGCACCCTATTTTTTTAATTTTCTTTAATTCAACTAAATTGTAATTATCTGCAATTTAGTTAGTTTTTGGGCATCGACCCATGTTTTAGCCCAATTCCATATAAACATTGTAAAGAACCTTTGTTAAGGGGGGACGTTCATTAAATAAAAATTATGATTCTTGCTTAAGCCCGTGAGTGTGTCTTGGAGAGAGAGAGAGAGAGGAGAGAGAAGAAAAGGGTCGGTACCTTTCGGTAAGGCAATTTTTTCTCCCTCCTCTTTTCTCTCTCATCTCTATCTCGTTCTCTCTTACTCTCCCATCTTTATCTCGTTCTCTCTTTCTCTCTCTCCTTTTCTCTCTCATCTCTCTCTTTCTCTCTCTTCTTTTCTCTCATCTCTTTCTCTCTTCTTTTTTTCTTTTTCTTTTCTCTCTCCTCTTTTTTTCTCTCTCCACTCCTCTCATTCCGATCGCCGGCTCGTTTTTCACTTATTTTACCCTCTTTCTTTTTTTTTTTTATCCTTGTGGTCTCGCATGACCATGACCCTTCTTTTCTTTTATCCTTGTGGTCTCTCATGACCACAACTTTCTCATCTCTTTCCTTGTGGTCTAGCAAGACCACAACTCCCCTCTTTTCTTATGTTTTTATCTCCTGTATGTCCACCAACTTCATGTGCACCCTCGGGTCTACCACCTATATCTTTTCTTGGTGTGCTCAATTCTATATAAACATTGTAATGAACCTTTGTATGTCCACCAACTTCATGTGCACCCTCGGGTCTACCTCCTATATCTTTTCTTGGTGTGCTCAATTCTATATAAACATTGTAATGAACCTTTGTTAAGGGGGACGTTCATTCAATAAAAATTATGATCCTTGCTTAAGCTCATGAGTGTGTTTTGGAGAGAGAGAGAGAGAGAAAAAAAAGGGCCGGTACCCTTCAATAAGGTAATTTTCTCTCCCTCTTCTTTTCTCTCTCATCTCTATCTCGTTCTCTCTTACTCTCTTGTCTCTATCTCGTTCTTTCTTTCTCTCTTCTTTTCTCTCTCATCTCTATCTTTTTCTCTCATTTCTATCTCTCCTCTTTCTTCCTCTTCTTTTCTCTCTCCTCTTTTTTTCTCTCTCCTCTCCTCTCATTCCGATCGCCGATTGGTTTTTCACATATTTTCCCCTCTTTTTTTTTTTTTATCCTTATGGTCTCGCATGACCATGACCCTTCTCTTCTTTCATCTTTATGGTCTCTCATGACCACAACTTTCTCTTCTCTTTCCTTGTGGTCTAGCAAGACCACAACTCCCCTCTTTTCTTATGCTTTTATCCAGCTCCATGTGCACCTTCGGATCTACCTCCTATATCTTTATTGGTGGTCCCTCATGACCATCTCCCTTTCTATTCTTTTTCTGTGCACCTTCCTTTACCCCCTTTTGGTGCACCTTAGCTTCCCTCCTTTCTCTCTCACGTTCTATGGTCCCGCATGACTACCATCCCCCAAATCTTCGTAACTTAGCTTTGAGCAATTTCCCACGTAGCGCCGGTTGGCAATTTTCACATAGCGCGGGTTGGGAAATGTTCACGTAGCGCCGCTGGTTGGGCAATTTTCAGGAAGCGCCGGTTGGGCAATTTTCACGTAGTGCTGACCCATTCTTTCCATACCCTAGCGCCGGTCCATTCTTCCAAAACTTAGCACCGGTCCATCCTTCCAAAACCTAGCGCCAGTCCATTCTCTTCAAACACAGCAGCCATTTTCTTCTTCCACTAGCCAATGTTGCCACAGCCTGCAACCAGCCACCAAGCATTCTCCAGCACAGCTGAGCCACTCCCAATCTCAGCCCCTTTCTTCCTCCACCAGCCGCGATCTCCCGCCATACCATCTCTCTTCACCTGCGACCAACATCAGCCACCCTGTCCTTTGCCTCTCTCTCCTAACTTCTGCAATTTCTATCCCTCATCGTTGCTGCCACCACTTCTCCTCATCTTTACCCCTCTTTGCCGCTCCCTTTCTATCTGCTCTTAACCCGAGCACTCCTCATCTCTACCTCTCCTTAATCCTCGCCACATCTCCCTAGCCCTCTTTCCGTACTCTTTTCGCTGCAACATCCAGCAGCCAATCCCCTACCCTGCTGCTCCACCACCTCCATTTCTTCCACCCTGTTACAGCCGCCTCTCTCTTGATTGTAGTCATTAGTCACAACCACCATCTCCCCACCTCTTCTTCTCTTCACTGCCACCCTCTCTTCCGGCCAGAAAGGTCCTGCTGACCTCGCCGCGACCTCCTGTGCCATTGTTTTCACCACCTCCGCCAAGGCATCTTCTTCCCACTTGCTGCAATTTTGCAGCCTTCATCTTTGTGCCATCTCGATAACCGCCGTCACTATCTCCAGCTGCAACTTCCGCCTCTCTGTCATTCTTCGGTGGCCTCGCTTCCTCGCCCCTTTCTTTTTTTCCCACTTCCTTGCTCAGCTACCATTTCTCTTCCTTGCAACCTCATTGCCCTCTCTCTCTCTAAAAAAACCCACAAGCCAAAACACCTGTTTCCTTTCTTCGTTATCTTTCTTTTTCGTTTTGAGTTTTGCTAATTGCGTCCGTTCACTCGCCCTCATAAGCAACTCAACAAAAGATTCAAATGAACTAACTCTCCTTCTCTTTCTTAACTAATTCTCTCTTTCAATGTTACCCTTTCCTTTTCAATAAAATAACCCAATACCCAACTCCCTCTTCAACAAATCGTATTTTTTATTATTATTATTATTTTATCCTACCCTCTCCCATACGTTACTCTCTTTCTCTCTCTTAACCAAAGTAATATTTTTTTTATATTATTATTATAATACTTTACCTTCCCTCATGTCATCTATTATACCTTAGTGCACTTTATTCGATTATTTCATTTATTTTTACGGTATTTTTTTTATCTTATTCATTCATTTTATCTTCATTCATTTTTATTTCCTTTATTTTATTTTATTCAATTTATCTCTTTTTACATTATTTCGTCACCCCATTTTATTTTATTCATTTCATTTATATTATCTTACCTTGATTTTAATTTATTCCCTTACCTTATTCCATTTACTCCACTTATTTTATTTTAATTTATTTTTATCTTCTTTATTTTATTTACCTCATTTATTTTATTTTATTTTTCTCACATCATTCATTTTATTACATTTTCTTTTATTCTATTTTATCTTATTTATTTTATTCCACTTATTTTATCCCGCTATCCCTTACTCAATTTTTATTCATTTATTTTATTTTAATCGTCTCATCTTATTTTATTTTCTTCCAATCCCTTTCATTTTATTTTATTTATTTCACTTCACTTCATTCCATTCTAATCTTAATTCCATTGTCTAATTTATTTTATTTTTATGTTATTTTAATTCATCTCCCTCATTTTCATTTCATTGTATAATAAGGTGGGGACCTTGCCCCCCTTGTAGGTACTTCTAATATGTGCGTGTGTGTGTGTTTGCAGGAAAGAAGAAACAGGTCAAGAGAGGCGATTCAAAACTGGCCATAGGCCAGAGAGGCTTTCCATCGTAATCTGAAAGGGTGCCCACCCGAGCTAGCCCGAGAATGTCACAAACCCACATGAGGTAAGTCCCACCTCACGACCTTGAATTCCTCTCTCACCGTTTTGTAATACCTGCCCTCGTTCTCGAACGAGGTTCCTAAGAGAGCGATCTCAAAACGTCCCGGGTCTCCCTTGAAACCCGAGATACGTGCCTAGTGATCATCGAGATCTGAAGGGCGAGATCGAGGCACCTAACCAACATGCTGCCAGATCATCAAGACCCGGAGGGCGAGATCGAGGCACCTAACCATGCTCGTCTCCCTCCAAACTCTGTTCGTACATGGGAGGAGATGGAGCTTCTTTTCTACAAGTGCTTCTATGAGTTGAGAGGGAAGTGCAACTCATAGAACTACTTACTATAACCCAAGAACCATACAAGCCTGCTGACAAGCTTATTATCAGGTGGAAGGAGTTAACGGCACACCAAAGCAACCCCATGTCAAAAATCGATGTGGTACAAACCTGTATCTATAATATGCAGCCTGAAATTTCATTACATGTTAAATTCGTAAACCCTACCACCATTACAGAACTGATTTCCAAGGCAGTGCGAATTGAAATCTTGCATAAGCATCATGAGGGAACCCCGTCGCGAACCTTGGGTGGAGGAGCCAGTTAGTATGCCAACAATAATCTTGTTAACCCTCAGGACAACCAACAAAGGAGTACGGTTAGTGCGGCAATCACCGTCTTCGTGACCAAGCAGGCCGTCAACCAGACGCCTCTTCAAACCTTAGACATGTCCAAGGGCTTGTTGTCTTCAAATACTCAAGCTACCCTTCAACAAGGGCAGTAGTAGCCGCAACCCTATAATAGAGTGCCACCGCCCCAAGGCCTTTATCGAAAGGACTAGTGAGAAGAGAAGAAGAGCAAGGTCTATAGCTTCGATAAAGAGTGGGTCCCAACGCTCCTCCGATTGTTGTTGGAACAAGGGATGATTGTCCTTCCTGAAGCAAGAAAGCCAGACAAAGATGGATTGGTGAATAACACAAGGTATTGTGCATATCACCGAATGCTAGGGCACCCAATCCAAGACTGCTTCACTCTCAAGGACCACATTGAGGCATTGATCCAAAAAGGGAAAATACAATTGGATAGCCTAAAAAAGGTGTTTGGGAGAGCTGAGGCCTCAACATGGTCACAGTTTAGGAAGAAGAACAAGATCAATGGGTGCATCCCGATGAGTTCTCACTCGACCTTCTCCCCACAATATTCACAATGATGGTCCAAGAAGGAATTATTTTCCTTCGACCATCGTTACAGCCTAGGCACATAGTTTGGGGTACTGAGTATTGTACATTATTTTTGATCCTTCGACCATCGTGACAGCCTAGGCACATAGTTCGGGGCACTGAGTATTGTACATTATTTTTGACGTACTTCCATGAGCCCATGCGAATAAGGAGAGAGCCGACGACAGTCTGGTCTCGCAGGTTCACCAAACACCCTCAATTCAGGATTGTGCCAAAAAATAAAGCCTCCAGCCTAGTGACCTGGGTTTAGTGCGTCAACACCGAAGAAGGAACCTCCACTATAGCCCCATGATAGAGGCTGCAACGGGGCACCAGACGATCGCCATTGTGCGTAAAATATTAAGAAACCCCCGAGGACCAAATTTGGGCTCAATCGGACACCTTTAAAAGGGTATAAGCTCATGCAGCCTCGCGATTTGTGGGTTTTACCTTAGCACGATGCGGCTTCACCAATCCAGTCCTGGAAAAGGGGCTGCATCAATGTTTTTTGATGGCAACTTCTCCAACCTATGGCACCCTTCTCTGAAATCAGGCCGAGCTCAAATGTTGACATGTTCTAGATCATGTCAGCCTCATCATTTTGACTTAAGGCACTCACTGTGGCGTGATCGGGAACCCCTACTACTCTGAAAAGAAAGGCAACCGAGGAAACCAAGGCAGAGAAAAAGCCCAATAGGCACCAAATTTAGTGAAGCATAGCCCAAAATCCAAGCTATGGATTGACGAGAGGAAGAGTTCAAAAGAACCATCTCGCACAGAGCTAAATTATGGTGTGACTCTTACATTCAATCCCTTGTTCGATGAATGTGATTCCTCAGGTCACTAGAGAAACAAATCCAGTCAATTGTCGGAATCCCTTTCTCTGGTAACCTTCCAAAAAAGCTAAAGACTCAAATCTACACCAAATCGACCCCCAACTTGGTGCAAAATGACTGCAACGACCCAGAGCCAGGGGATAAAATGACACAGATCGGACATGCATTGGTAAACAAAGTTCATAAAATTGGCCGGACATGCACCCTGGGGAAGAAGGCCACCATAGCACGATTGTAGGGCATCAAAATGATGGCAATCGAGAGGAGAACAAAGATATATTGCTGAAAAATCTGAACAGTTGCCGCAAGTTGAAGACCGGCTTCCAAGGTCTTCCATGCTGGAGCAACCTACATGCAGGGACCGCCTCGTCATTTGGGCAAAAGATCATAGGGACATTTTGGTCATTTATGCTTAAGTTTTGGATTTTTTTTCATTTTTTTAATTGTAACTAAGCTTGAATTTTGAGTGTTCACCTTTGTTTGGTGAAACCTCTACATAAGCAAGCTCAGCACACTTGTAAAAGAAGAGAAATTTGCTCCAAAAGGTTCCCCTTTTGGAAGCTCCAAACCCCAAAGCCTAAGAAGAATTGAGGCTAGTTTATTCTTGCCTTCTCTGATTTTGTGAGTCCTTGGCCCGTTCGGGAAAGAAGAGAGGAAGAGAATAAAAACATTGTAAGGGAGGGTACCGCTGAGTGTGCGGTATCCCGGACACCCCGATCGCGCGGGTCATCTCATTTCCCCCAAGCTGAGTCACTCCTTCCTCTCTCTCTCTCTCTTTGTCTATCTGTCTCTCTCTCTCTCCCACTTTTGTGCATGTGACCCCGTCTGCGTGGAAGCCCTCTGTCCATCGGTGAGCATGCAGATGTATCCTAACCTACGGGGTTCTTCCCTCGACTTCTATCCACGCCCCCTTTAGTGGCCCACAAACCCTTTCGAAAGGGCACCCAGGGAGGAGGGACATTAGGATTTCGTCCCTATAGCACGGAAGGAGTGAAAAGGAGAGAGAGAGAGATTGAGAACCTAAGGAGGGCTCCCATCCAAACCGTGCTGACAAGCAACTAGAGGGCTTCGTAATTTCTCTAAGAGGGCCAACCGCTCAGGCACGTCCCCGATCCCCCAAGCGGCGTAAGAGCAGTTCGTGCTCCAGTCGTAAAAATCTCTCTCACTATTGGGCTTTTATCCGCAAGCAAGAGGGCCCATGCGACCACAGCGCTCCGGAACTGCACGGTTGTTCGAAAGAGGGTTTCCTCATCCCCGCGAGAAAGGAAACCAGAACCCCACCGACATTAGCTGGCCACTCCACTGGAGATGCGTCACCCTGTCATTGGCTCGAGCTGTCTCTAGCTACCAATCTCTCTACCCTCTCTTTCCACTCTTGCTATGGGATCCACTTATCCCTCTTTCCTCTGGGTCGAGTTTCTACATCCCCATACCAGCGGCTACTCAGGGAGAGGCTCGACCATTCTGTCCCCTCCTTTGTATGTCCTCTTTACGGTCATGCTGACCCAACTATCCCGATCGAGGCTGGGGAAGTTTAGGGCACGAGACCTCAAGTACCCCGTCCTGCCTCTCCCAACATCAAGAGCGAGCCTCTTAGCCCCCGATGCACGGGCGACTTTGCCACTCCCCCTCACCCAGCTGGCCCTGACAGGACTACCACTGTCGCGGGTAACAAGAAGGCTACCACGCCTACTTCACAAAGGGCGTCGCCAATACTGGTGCCCCTGTGCACACACTACTCCCTAGCGAACTCCATGCCGGCCTGCACGGTTATTTTATTGCTCACACCCATGTTCATAAACTCCTTAGCTGCCTGACAGCCATAATAATGAATTGGGCAAGGCAACAGCCTGCCGTAGTCCCTCAAACAGTTTTGGGTTGCTTCCGGCCCGGGTGTTGTGCTAGTGGCCCTGACTCCACATGTGCCATGCAAGTTAGCCCCACAGCTTGGGGCAGCCCAAAGGTTGGCCCCCGAGCAGCACACGACTTTCGAGACCATCAGAAGCCCTCCAACCAAACGCACATGCGTACGGGAGGCCCGACTGCCTCACCAGCTAAACGTGAGGTGGCCACACACGCACTGCCCCTCACCACACAAGGAATTGGCCTTATGGCCACCCCAAATACCACTATGGATTGCATACACACCTGCAGATCCAAGAACACTGCCGGTTGCTGAATGGAACGAACACCTATCGCTCCGCCCACCATCACTGTACCACTGATTGCGTGGTACTAAAAAAGGTACCCTCCAAGCATCATCCTCCCTACACCTCACCCCTCACGAACGAGAGTCGATTCCCGACTCAGGGCCTGAAAAGACAAAGCCCCATTCTCGAAGCCACCCCTTCCCGAGCCGCCACGCAGTGAGAAGAAGGACAAGGCCTATGGCGCCCTTATTGTTGTGTGGCCGGGGTATGAAGCGTGGTGCTTCTAGCGGTCAATCTACGGCCCCAAGGCCGTCTAGAGCCTGAACGATCTGGGGCTTAGCCTCGGTACCCTCTAATGCCAAAGCCAGCAATAGGGTAAGGCCTACATTCCCCCATGTCAACCCATAATAAAGCAGAAGTAAAGCTCGATCATGCCTCCCCCCTCAATCATGAGGAGTGTTACATGCTGGCCTTTCTTCAGGGTTGCGCAACGACTCAAGAGAGCTGGATGCATTTACGATGGGGGAGGAGACTAAGGTTTGATCGGAGACCCCCTCTGTCAAGGACCTTAAGGTTCCCAGTGCCACAGACAACCCCTTCTCTCGAGTCAGCCCACTCTTGTGTGGCGGTTGGTTCTCCCCCAAAGCAGTTTCAAGAGTCCTCGACCCCTCAGGCTGCCACGCAGACCATCCCCTTTCCGACAACCGCGCCTGTAGAGCCTCGGTCCCCCCCCCCACTCCCGTTGGGCCTTCTCCAATCGTGCAGAACAGTCGAATTCTGCCACCGAAGGCCGCTAAGAGATTCGTTGCCCCTTCGACATCTAGGGCGAATGCCCCTTAATCAAGAGACGTCCCGACGACACCTCCTCCCCTAATGTAAAGGGACACCAGGAAACCGCGCTACCTGATCTTGATAAAGTTAAATATGATGTGATCGGACACTTGAGGAAGCTTCCAGCACTCCTAACCATCTATGACGCCCTCATGCTATTGAAAGATCTACGAATGGCCTTGGGGAAAGCACATTTTAGCCCTGAAGTATGCTAAATAGAGGTTGAACGGGTCGAAGTGGACCATGTCATACTTTATAATTACATGATTATCACATTCTCCAATGATGATTACAACTCGGGGAAAGGTCGCATAACCGCCCGCTGTTTATATTGGGTGAGCTACATGCCTCCCCAATCAATTTCATCATGATTGATGGAGGATTTGTAGTGAACCTGATACCTAAAAGGGTTCTTTCCCGGATTGGCCTGAGCATAGACTAGCTCGAACCTACGAGCTTAACGCTGCAGGGATTCAATCAGGCAGGGGAAAATCTAGCGGGTACAATATGGCTTAAGCTTAGAGATAGGAGACCTGAATGTCGCCACCCTCTTTGATGTCACCCATGCGGACACTTCGTACAACATCTTGTTGAACCGCCCTTGGTGACATGAGCATGGTGTGGGTCCATCTACGCTTCACCAATACTTCAAATACAGCAGGGATGGGAGCCAACACGTGGTCTACGCTGACAAGAGGCCATTCCAGATCACTGAAACACATTACATGGACGTGAAGTATTATTTTGCAGACCTGCCGCGATCCCAAGGACCCGAACCATCGGCAAAATCTTGGACAGATCCAAAGCTAAGGGAGACTGCTTCGACCTCTCATGAAGATGTCGAGGACATGACGAAGTCTCTGCATCATCTCTTTCAGGAAGAAAAGAGATGCGGGAAAGTTGTCCCTCTAATCTCAATTGACGAAATTCTCCCCCCGACATTGGAGGAGCAATCGGATTTAGGAAACGAGCAGTAAGTGCTCCTTTCCTCCCCTCCCATGTGAGAAGTTCTCCCGTTAGAGGCACTGAACAGACCCGACGATGACGTGGTGGCAGGATCAGACTCGCCAACATCCCCATCCGTTCATCATGAAGAGGGAATGAAGATCATGTGCATCCCCCCTTCTCTTCCATCCAGGCCGACGCACGAAAGGGCGGAATCAAAGATCTTGCACATCCTTGCTTTCTTACCCAAAGCAAGGACAGTCTCTACAACCAGAAAACAGTCGAACCCCAGCCTAAGGGTGCTACAAATTTCAGCCTCATTAAGAAAACCCGATGACCTTCCGACCTCGCGGGTTAGTGACTCACCACATAACCCCAAGGTACTTCAGATACCTAAAATGTTGAACATCAAAGGGGGCAAGAGTGACCAGTACTGGCTCCCTACAGTACACCACCAGGGGTCAAGCAAAATCCTGCAGATCCCCAAAGTATTACTGTTGGAAGATATTTTTCATCATCATGGGCCCCCGCTCAATAAAGGCTTAGCAGACAGAGGAAATTTTAACCGTCCCAGAATAGCCCCAAAACTAGCCAAGATCTTTATGAGGACTTTGAAGAGTCTCCTGTCAAGTTTTTTCACATTCTGACATGTTCAAGGTAGTGCAGACTGAGATACAGTTCTAACATAATCGGCTCATAACACCTGAAACAACCCCTATAACTAGAGCTACATTTTTGGTATCTCAATTTGTTATGAGACCACCACCATTAGATCCAGCACGGTTGAAAACACTTAGGGGTCAGCTTGAACGGACACTCCAGGAAAACATTATAGGAAAAAGAGTGAAACAAGAGGAGCCATATGCTATTCCCTTGCGGCCACCCTACAACTCCACACCATTGAAGGCACAATCACGAGCGTGAATTTTGACACTTGTATCTCGCTCGTCTCAAGTTGGATTGTGCTCAAATTTGGTAACCATGTTCGTCTCATTAAGACGAGCAATTCGATATGTGGCACACCCTGTGACGACGCCGGAGCGCGAAGAAAAGCTAGAGAGAAGTTGCTAATCCATGAAGAAAGTGCAGGAAGTTCAGCAGTGTCATGCCTTGCTTGAGCGGCCAAATCATGCCGCTCACGACCCCGATCGACGCAAGACCAATTCCATTATGTGCGTAAGGTCTCAGGCTATCTCTGATCTGAACCCCGTACATGATGAACGGTAGAATTCTGCACATGAAGTCGACGAAGTGAATGTAAATTTTGTCGCTGGAATTTTAGATTTAGGTCAAAATTCAAAAGTTTCGAAATATTAGTTCTGGCACAAAATCGAACTGCGGTTGGTGCCCCATGGTCATAACGACATGCTCAGTGTCATCAAGCGAAGAAACTACAGAAAAGCATGAAGGAACGAACACACTATTGATCCGAAGTTTCAAGATGCATTCAAATTTCAAGTCACCTGATTGTACGTCAAAAACATGATCCATGGCTCGAAGTTGGTATCAAATCGATCGTCATGCCGAGCTCTATAAGAAAAAAATCATCTTACGATCAACCGGGCATCAGAACGACTCTGGACCATCCATGCAAGATCACGTGAGTTCTAAGGTAACACAAGGACTGTTCTGAAATTCCCTGAATTATTAAGAAGGGGCAAATCCATCATTTTGTACACTATTTTTGAATTTCTTTTAATTCATTTTAATCTTGACTTTCAGCAATTAGGGTTATTTTTTATCATCCACCCACGTTCGGGGCACACTTCTATATATACGTACCATCATTGTACATAAGAAAAAAAAAAGGGAGGATTCAACCTTTCACAAAAGAGAGAGTTTTCACTTGATACAAGTTGCTCTTTCTTCTCATTGTTGGGTCACGTTGGAGAGAGAGTGAGGTGAGAGAAACTTTTGACTGGTACCCCTAGATTCGGGGTAAATCTTCTCTATCTTCTTTTCCTTTTCTTCTTCTCTCTTTCTTATTTCCTCTCTTCTCCCTCTTCCCCATCTGAGTTCCTCGCCGGGGTTGTGCACGACAGTGGCAGTGTCGTGCATGCCTCCATTGAGGTCACAAAGGTCGCGCATGGCAATGACATCACCATGCACGAGCCTCCTTCTCCTTTTGCTTCCATCGCTTTCGTCCAGTGAGGCCTGTAGATGATGCTGCCCATCGCCGTCCACAGACGTAACTTCGACGTCTCCAAGCGGAACCCAGACGGTGAAACCTGTTGCTACCCGTAAGGATCCTTCCTTGTCATGCGTTTGTAGTAGACGACGATACCTATCGCCGCCTGCTAGAGGCCTCGGCAATGCCTATCATCATCTGCAATCTTCCTTTGCATATTTGGTGTTTATCGTTGTCCTTCTTATGCCCCATGCCTATCGCTATGCTCCTCGTGAGAATCATCATCGCATGCTTCACAAATGACTATTGTTGCACACTTTATTAGAGACTATCGTCACCTGTGCAGGGGCATGTTATCTCCTTATGTTTCCACAGCGATGCCTAGCCCCGTCCATAGTTCATTTCTCACTCCCAAGCCATGAGCAGTAGTGTCGAGAGCGGCACAAGGGCCACGACACTACTACTCCACGGTTGTGAGTGGCAATGGCTAGCGCCGTCGGGACCCCATCTCTCTATCGTCTCATGTCTTCTTTTCATTCTCTTTTCTTTTCTCACTTGACTGAGGGAAAACATAGCCTAGCATTGCCACATCGGTCTTTGTTTCGAGTAGCATTATCGTCGTGCTGGTCTAGAGAATCATGCCCATCTTGCTATCACTCCGAGTCAATGACTTCCCAGCTGCCATGCTAGTCTCACCTTTCCGTCAAGTTTTCTTCCCTTTTCTGTCTTTATTTGAACCTTACGTTTCATTGCCCTCTCGCATGAATGTACAGTACCCTAAGACAAGGGTGAGTCTCTTTGATCCACTTGTCTCGCCAATTAACCATAGAAGTGTTGTGCAAAAAACAAGAGGATTGTAAGTGAAGAGAGGTGATTCCGAACTAGCTAAAGTAGTTGGGGGACTTTCTTCGTGATATAAGAGGGTGCCCACGTAAACAAGCCCGAGTAAGTCTCGAACCCACTTTAAATTTCTTTCTCATTGGTTAGTATACCTACCCTTGCTCTTGATCAAGGTTTTGAGAGAGCGATCTTGAATCTCGGGTTCACTAGACACCCGAGGTACGTGCCGCTAGATCATCTAGATCCGGAAGGCGAGATCGAGGAAGCTAACCAACTTAGTGATTCCACTGACGCCTACTACCCCTTAATCGGTTCGCTCTTGTTTGATCAGTAACCTCCCTTATTTTCTGCAATAATTTCTATGTCATATGGGTTGTTAAACCAAGTTGGGGATTTTCTTATCCCCGTACTCGTGACTATTCCAGGGAAGCGAGCTGCACAAGCTTCCTTCCCAACCCTCCTCCTCAGTTGAGACTCTCACTCCAGCTCTCGAGTTCTCTCTTGAGTCGGTGCGAGAGGGGACTTGGACTTAAAGGTCCCTGCCTCATCGCTTCCTTGCCTTGGTGGATCCTCCGTCAAGACCCTTTGCATGGGTAGCACGTTCACTGTCACACACCTTGTTACTAGAAAATCCCTTGCCAGCCATATTACTGACATACGTCGGAAGCTTGCCCTATCCATTCCTACGAGGGGCAAGCAAATTGTCGTCGCTCCTGAGGTTTGTCATAAGGCAACCCCCCATAGTCCTTTACCACTTTAAACCTCTATATCTAGAGGTGCGGCACACCAAGGTGGAACCCCCACGGCCTCCACCACTCGCACATACCCACCAGCTCATGGTCCACCCACTCGAGCCACACCTCAGGGCAACTCTCACATTTCCTTGAGCTCGCCTCCAGAGCTAGGCCTTCTCGGGCTAAATCTTGCGCACGCCCTTCATTTTCTTTGCACAGCTTGGGGCAGCGTTAGCTCTATGCCACCCCTAGCACATGAAGGTCGACTGCCCCGTCCTCCCTCTCACAACACACAGCTTCACCCTATGAGAGATAAGGCTCTGCCTCGTCCCTCATAGACACAAGCTCGCAAGTCTCACCCTCCTCATGACAAACCAATCGATTGAGCTCAGGCTGACCCCCAAGTCACCCGGACAGCCAACCCTAAAGGTGCACACCCTCATTCCCAACTCAGGCGGAGTCACGAGATGGTCCCGTCGTCTGGTACTCCTTCACCAAGCAAGCACCTCAAGACCTGGTACTCAAAGTTCTTTCCTAAGAGTACCATTTTGTGTCAGCCTCAGATTAGCTGCGCTCCCGGACCTCATAAGGGAACTCGGGGCAAAGGCCTGATGGTAGATAAGAGCCTCCAGCCCCCAAGGCAGAAGTCCCGGTTTCCCACTGTCCTTGGACCCCATCCCCTACCACAGTTGATCGACATGGCCCTCGCCTGCTCAAGAAAGATGGGGCAATCCGAGTCTCAGACTCAATTATGGATTGAAGTCTACAGCCGCCTCATGATGAAGCAGAAGAGAGGCCTACAAATTCTGACGAAGGAAACCCCCAAGGCAGTAGAGGTCACCTCTCTTGACAATCCCCCGCCTCGTAATCCCTTTTTCCCTCTCCAAACTCTGAAACCTGAGCAAGTCCAGGAGTACTGCTTGGTGATCACCACTCAGAAGCCACAATCCCAAGATCATTGAGAATCGGTCCTCACAAGATTGGCATACAAGGCTCGAGTGCAGTTGGGACAAGCTGAGCCCTTGCAGATTGACTTACCATGCACGACTCGCCAACCTCGGCAATCCACTGCATCACCTACTCCTGACATCCCAGAAGAAACAGTCAGTATCATGGTAATCAACAAGCCTGAAGATGCCCAAGTAGAGTGGATGAACCAGTAAAGGTAATGATGCAATCCATCCTTGAAAAGATGGAATGCCTAGAAGCCTCTAGGTCCATTGCTTCTCACCATGAGATTCATCTCCTATCTGGTGAAGACACGATTCCTAACAAAACGCCCCCACCGGTCTCTTAGGATAGCTCTCCTTCTTTAGGGGTCAGCCTGTTTGAATGCATTTTTCAGCACCTTGGTCTCTGATTCAGAATATAGAGGAAGCAGGTCAATAAAGCCTATAAAACAGTGGAAATCCCGAAAGTCTCATAATTTCTCTAAAATTGGTCAAGATCTTCATCAGCACTCCAAAAGTCCACTTGCCATGTTTCATCGCTATCAGACATGTATAAGGCAATAAACACAAAGAAACAATTTCGAAAAAATTGGCCTCTAGCACTCTGAAATAGATCCTATAACTGGAACTACATTTTCGGTGTGTCAAACAGCTGTGGAACTACTGCTATTGGATCTTTCATGGTAAAAAACCACTATGTTTCAAGTTTCAGCTTAATCGGACACTCTAGGACAAAGTTATGAGTAAAACATTGAAACAAAAGGGGCTGCACACTATTCCCATGTGGCATCACTACACCAAAACACCATTAAAGGTGACTGTTTTTACAGTCACGAGCAGTAACTTTTGGGGCTCATATTTCACTCGTTCCAAGTCAGATCGCGCTCAAAATTAGTAAGCATGTTCATCTCATCCAGACGAGCGATTCGATATATGGTACGCCCCGTGACGATGCCCGAGGAGGGAGAAAAACTAGATAAAAGTTGCTGATCCGTGAAGGAAGTTGCAGAAAATTCAATAGCATCATGCCCCCACTTTGGTGGCTAAATTACGACGCTCATATATCTGATCGACACAAAACTAATTGCACTATTAGCATAAGGTCTGAGGCTATCTCTAGTCCGAACCCCACGTACGATGAACGGTTGGATTTCACATACGGAGGCTTCAAAGCTACAGTAAATTTTGGCCACCGGATTTCAAGATTCGGCCAAAAACTCAAGACGATGAAATCTCATCCGGACACGAAATCGAGCTGCATTTGTTGCAACGTGATTGTGATAGCCTGCTCAATGTGATTCATCGAAGAAATCACGAAGAAACATCAAGGAATGAGCACACAATAGATCCAAAGTTTTCAAGATTCAAGCAATTTCAAGTTTCATGATCATGGCTTAAAACCACGATCTCTGTCTTGAAGTTGGTATCAAATATCGCCATGCCGAGCCCTATAAGAAAATAAGTATCTTTCGATCAAACGGAAATCACAACCCTGGATCAGTCAAGGAAGATCACGCAAGTTCTTAAGCAGTAGTAGGGACAGTTCCTGAATTCCACACATTGTTAAGCAGGGGCAAACAATCCTTTTGCACCCATTTTTAGAATTTATTTTAATTCAATTAAATTAAAATTATCTTCAATTCTGGGTAGCATTTGGGTATCTACCCATGTTTAGGCCCAATTCTATATAAGCATGCAAAGTCAAATTGTAAACACGTACGTAATACCATTGGGTTCATTCTTCAATCAATCAATAAAGATTTCATTTTTTCTTAAGCTCGTGGATGCGTCTTGAAGAGAGAGAGGAGAGATAAGAAAAAATTCGATACCATTTGATAAGATAATTTTCTCTCTCCTCCTCTCTTTCTCTCCTCCCCTCTTTTTTCTCTCTTTTCTTCTCATATCTATCTCTTTCTCTCTCTTATTTTCATCTTTATCTCCCTCTCTCTATCTTTTTCTCTCTCTCTTCCTCTCGTCACTTTCTCTTTCACTTTCTCTCTCTTCTTCTCGTCTCCATCTCTTTCTTTCCCTCTCTTCTTCTGACACAGCCAGTGATGCTTGGGGCCGACTGTGTCTTTCTTTCTCTTTTTTTTGACACTGCTAGCGATGCCTAGTGTTGACTGTGTCTTCTCTCTCTTCTTCTTTCAACACAACTGGTGATGATTAGTGTCGACTGTGTCTTTCTCTCTCTTCTCTTCCCAACTCAGCCGGTAAAGCTCAATGTTGACTGTGTCTTCTCTCTCTCCTCTGTCTAACACAGTCAGCAAAGCTCAATGCTAACTGTATCTTATCTCTTCTTTTAACCCATTCGGCAAAGCTCAGCGTCGACTGTGTCTTTCTCTCTCTCTTCTTCTGACACAACCAGCGATGCCTAACACCGACTGTGTCTTTCCCTCTCTTCTTTTGACCCAGTCGGTGAAGCTCAGTGCCGACTGTGTCTTTCTTTCTCTTCTTTTGACTCAGTCGACGATGCTTAGCGCCGACTATGTCTTTCTTTCTCTTCTTCTTCCAACCCAGTCGGTGACGCTCAGCGCCGACTATGTCTTTCTTTCTCTGCTTCTTCCAACACAGTCGGCGACACTTAGTGCCGACTGTGTCTTTCACCATTCTCTCTTCTTCTTTCTCTCTTCTCTCACACCCTACTCCTTCGTTGTTTCTCTTCCTCACTTTCTTTTTCTTCCTTTCTTATTATCTTACCTCTTACCCTCTCTTTACAATTTCATCTCTTCTGTTATTCTTTTGTTTGTTTAAGAGGGGTCGAGATTAGCCTTTCATGGTGACCCTGTCTTTTAGCCATAATGTTGTTGTACCAGAATTACCGTGCACACTTTATTGCCACGATAGACTAACCATTTTGTCTAGCTAGTCAGTATTAATATTGACGTCTAGTAGTAATTCTGTTAAGCTGGTCAGAGTGACCGAGCCAGTTTTACTACCACGTTAGGCTAATTACCTACCAGCTTAGTCACTGTGCTGATCTCCCCACTTGGTCAAATTCTTCTCTCCCTCATTCTTCTTCTCTTCTCCTTATGAGTTCACCAGAGAGACAAGGTGAGGTCTGTTGACCCACCTGTCTTATAATATTTGCCATATGTGTATGATTTGTAAAAAACAGGAGAATACAAGACAAGGGAGGTGATTCCGAACCACTTTTATTATTGGGAGGCTTTCTTCGTGATTTAAGAGGGTGCCCACATGAGCCAACCTGAGTAAGTCCTGAACTCACCTTAAATTCCTCTCTCATCAGTTGGTAATACTTGCCCTTGTTCTTGAATGAGGTTCTCGAGAGAGCGATCTCAAAAGTCTCGGGTCTCTTTTGAAACCCGAGACGCGTGTCGCTCGATCATCCAAAAGATCCGGAGGGCGAGATCGAGGCACCTAATCACTCCCAATCTAACATAGATGCCATGGTGACCCATAGCCTCAAGAACATGGTCCCAGGCATGCAAGAGCCATCGATTTATCAAAAGCCTTACCCTTTGTACATCGACCAGGTGTCATTTCCCCCAAACTATCAAAAAGGGAAGTTCACCTTGTTTAACGGTACCACGTCCCCTCATTGGCATACTACTCAGGGGATGGCGATTGATGGACGACTCCTCCTCCGTCAGTTCGTTGAGACTCTCGAAGGGCCAACCTTTCAGTGGTACGCTCTGTTGCCTCTAAACTCGATGCAGAGGTGGCAAGAAATGGAGCAGTTGTTTTACCAACGCTTCTATGAAGTCCAAAGGAATGTGAAAACCATCGGGCTCCTCACTCTGATGTGTGCCGGTTGACAAGTTCATCACCCGATGGAGAGAGCTGGCTACCTTTCATGCCACTCCCATGACTGAGAAGGAAGTAGTTCAAACCTGTATATAGAACATGCTTCCCAAGATCTCCCTGCATGTCGAGGCATCCAATCCTCCCTCCATGTCGGAGCTCATCTCTAAGCCAGTCCATATTGAGGGATTGATCAAGCATCATGGCAACTCCCATCCGCAACCTTCCGGCTCAAACTTTCGCCCCAACAGTCGGCGCAACCAGCAAACAGCAGTGATCAGCGTGGCCGTCACTGTGACTGACACCAACAAAGCTGCCCCTCAGACTCTAGACCTCTCCAAAGCGTAGATGCCTTAGGCCTGCGGCAAGCAACAATCATATAATGCGGTCCCGCTCCCAAGAATACCAAGCGAAACGACTACTGGATTCAGCATCAGAATAAAGTTTACCCCTTTGACAAAGAGTGAACTCCCGCACTGCTGCGACTGCTACTAGAACAGAACATGATCCGTAGAGTCAGCTGGAAAAAAGACAAACGAGAGGTACTGTGCCTACCATAGGAGAGTATGCCACGCCACACATGACTACTATAAACCCAATGACACTATCGAGCCCTTATCAATAATGGTCAGATAAAGCTCGAAGAGTAGAAAAAGGTTTTCGGGGCAACTGAGGTATCTCACATAGTCACGATCCAAGAGGATGACGGGGCACCCGCTATCCTTTGTGCATTTTTCTCCATTATTCTCAAGGAGGAACTCATCACCCCCAAACCGACAAGGAAACCTAAATTCCTGCCTCCAGGGACTGAAAACCTCTGGTGCGCATATCACCTGATACGAGGCCATGACATCAACGAGTGCACTGGCTTCCACAAGATCTTTGCAAAGAAGATGCAGCGTTGCCAAGAAGTGCAAGGCATTTCAGGAAGACACCCTTAAGTCCCTCTTCTGTTAGTGCATGAAGAACTCTTGACTCAAACTTCAGGAAGCACCGAACTGGACCCTCTACAAGCCCTCTTTGTCACTCCCAAGGCAACCGAGGAGTCTTGCCTAGGGCACGGAAAAACTCTGGTGCCCATATCACCAAGTATGGGGTCACGAACTCAAAGACTGCTCTGGGTTCGAAGATATAGTCGTAGAAAAAGTCCAGCAGGGCCACATCATTTGTGCGGTTCTCCCAGGACGTGTCCAATCCCTTGCTCTCGTCTAGGAGGAAGCCACACTACAAGTCCCTCATGTGCATATACTGGGCCCTTCATAGCCATCAACCTCTCAGCCCTGGGAAGTCTACCATGGGCGAAGTAGGCTCAAATCCTTGAAGCATGAGGCGGTCCACCAAGCTAGGACCAACCACCAGCCCAATAGGGCAGTCCAAATACCCCCTCAAGGGCCCAGAATGAGACAATGGGTGCCTAGGTCAGACCGTCAAAAGAACCTCATCCCTCAGCCACCAGTTGAGGAAGAATTCCTTAGACCTCTTCCCCCACTGCCGACCTTGCAGGACTTCATCCCAGGCGTATCTCGCCTTGTCCTTTCATCCAATCAGGTGGACATCCCTGAGCCATCAGCAGCTCGAGATTCGTCCAACATGGGTGACGATGTTAAAAGCACCCCCCAATGGTCAAAGCTGGGGCAAGGCCTAAAATACCCCCTGCAAATATCAAATTCCAGCTACAACGTAAAAAGCTGCTCGGGACGTTCTAATTCTTCTTCTCCGTCCTCCTCATGTATTTCCTCTACAGGTGCATCCCGACAATGCCCAGACTTCGACTCTCTAAACAGAGAGCTTGGAGGTACCAGCCTCAGCGAGTCACAACAAGAGCGCTTAAGAGAGATGCTAGCCCAGGCGGCTGAGGTTCTCCACAGTAGCTAATACCTTATCAACCCAAGCTGAAACCAAGCCATCTTCAAGCTCCTCTTCCAAAGAGGCCTCCCACATGGTGCAAATCTTGAGAGTATTATCCAACACAGGGCAAATGAACCTGAGATTGGGAAAGAAGCTACAACCCACACCTCAAAAAATCAAGGTCCTCAGATTTCTTGATTCTTCACTTTCCCTTGAACTTAAACCTCAAACCTCCACATCCATTATCCAAATCCCTATTTCTTCCCCATCAACCCAGACAGCACCAGCTGAATAACAAAGTCAGCCGGTGTCACAAACCAAAGCCCAACCAAAACCTGTTTCTAAACCTACCCTACCACCTACACCAGTGACTGGATCAGGAACTCAGAAGACTAATGATGATAAAGTGAAATATGATGTAATAAGGCAATTGAAAATGCCTCTAGCCCTTCTAAGTATCTATGATGCCCTCTTGCTGTCTAGAGACTACCATATGGCTCTGGTACAATCTCTTTCTAACCCAGAGGTGTACAAGACTAAAGTAAAGCCTATTGAGGTTGACCTAGCCATCCTCAATGGATGCTTGGCAATCTCCTTTTCCGAAGACGACCTTCAGCTGGGAGGCAAATTCCACAATCGCCCCCTCTTCATGAATGGTGAACTTCATGCCCAGCCTCTCAATCGGATCATCCTAGATGGAGGGTCAGAATTAACCTGATCCTAAGAAGGATCCTCACCCGATTGGGATTAGGGTCTGACGACCTCACCCCTACCCACATCACCGAGCAAGGGTTCAACCAATCAGAAGAGATGCCCGCTGGTACAGTGCACCTTCACCTCAAGATTGGTGACCTCAACGATTACGCTCAGTTTCAAGTGATCTACACCAATACTTCTTACAACATCTTGCTTGGTTGCCCTTGGCTTCATGATCAGGGTGTGGTTCCTTCCACGCTCCACCAATGCTTCAAGTACAGCCAGAATGGGCGACAACACACGGTCTATGTTGATAGGAGGCCATTTCCTGTAGCTGAGACTCACTATGCTGACACCAAGTACTATTTCACAAACCTGCAAGTGACCACATGAACACCAGAAAATTGCCAAGGATCACTGGGATTAGTTAGTGATCCCTGGTTCGCCTCTCTCCTCCTTTACAGTGCTCTGTAACTCACTGAAGTTTCTTTGCAGTGCCTACGACTCCTCGAAAACTACGATAGACCCTCGCAGTCTGGCCAAAAGTCCCTCTGTGTGTTGGAAATCGCTTCAATGGATGCCATTCTTCAACGAGACCCTCAGAGACCCTATGGGCTTCCTTCCCCTCTGGTTTTCCCACTCCAGCAGTTCGCCACGAAACCCAACAGAATTCCACTAAGTTTCTGGTGAGCTCAACGCAGCCCCTTCTTCTTCTCCTCTAATAACCAGAGGACTGGCAAAGCCCTCTGACCCCTCTTCAACCTCCCCTTCAGCAGCATAACATCCAGAGGAGCACTTGAACCCCACCAGGGCACCTCTGCAAATCCCGTTAAGGTCTTGAGAAACCATGTTCCTTGCTCAGGAAGCCTTAACACTTCTCAAAAACGTCCGCAAATATAGCACGAAGTTTTGCGACCTCCTGAAGCTCTCCAAAAAAGCTCTCAAAAGAGAGAGTTTTCACTTAATACAAGTTTCTCTTTCTTCTCATTGTTGGTTCACTTTGGAGAGAGAGCGTGAGGTGAGAGAAACTTCTGACTGGTACCCTTAGGTTTGAGGTCAATCTTCTCTCTCTTCTTGTCCTTTTCTTCTTCTCTCTCTTCTTTCCTCTCTTCTCCCTCTTCCCCGTCTGAGTTCCTCACAAGGGTCGGCATGGAAGTGGCAGTGTCGTGCATGCCGCCCTTGAAGTCACAATGAGCCTCCTTCTCCTTCTTTTCTTCCATCTCTTTCATCCCGTGAGGCCTGTAGACGGCGCTACCCATCGCTATAACTTCGACGTCTCCGTGCGAAACCCAGATGGTGAAACTCGTTGCCGCCCACTGGGATCCTTCCCTGTCACGCATCTGTAGTAGACGGCGATACCTATCTCCACCCGCTAGAGGCCTCGATAACGCCTATCGTCATTTGCGAGCTTCCTTTGGTATTTGGTGTTTATCGTCGTCCTTCCTGCGCCCCACGCCTATCGTTGTGCGTCTTGTAAGAATTATTGTCCCGCTCTTCACAAATGACTATCGTTGCGCGCTTCATTAGAGACTATAACTGACCATGCAGGGGTGTGTTGTCTCCTTATGTTTCCACGGCGATGCCTAACACCGTCTATAGTTCGTTTCTCACTCCCAAGCCATGAGCAGTAGTGTCGAGCGCAGCCCAAGGGCTACGAAACTACTACTCTACGGTTGTGAGTGGTAACACTTAGCACCATCGGGTCCCCATCTCTCTGCCGTCTCCTCTCTTCTTTTCATTCTATTTTCTCTTCTCACTGGACAGAGGGAAGACTTAGCCTAGCATCGCCACATCGATCTCAGTTTTGAGTAGCATTGCCGCCGTGCTAGTCATGAGAACCATGTCCATCTTGCTATCACTCCGAGTTGATGACTTCCCAGCTGCCATGCTAGTCTCGCCTTTCCTTCACGTTTTCTTCCCCTTTCTATCTTTATTTGAACCTTACGTTTCATTGCCCTCTCGTATGAACGTACAGTACCCTAAGACAAGGGTGGGTCTCTTTGACCTACTTATCTCGCTAATTAACCATAAAAGTGTTGTGCAGAAAACAAGAGGATTGCAGGTCAAGGGAGGCTATTTCGAACCAGCTAAAGCAGTTGTGGGGCTTTCTTCGTGATCTAGAAGGGTGCCCATGCGAGCCAAACCTAGTAAGTCTGGAACCCACTTTAAATTCCTCTCTCATCGGTTGGTATACCTACTCTTGCTATTGAGCAAGGTTTTGAGAGAGTGATCTTCAATCCCAGGTTCGCTAGACACCCGAGGTACGTGCCGCCAGATCATCTAGATCCGAAAGACGAGATCGAGGCACCTAACCACTTACCCCTCACCATCACAGGAAAAGGGGGGAATGAGGCCAAACATACAACGCAGTCTTGCCACACGTTCGACTCTCGGGCCGCATCAGAGTTATCCGCTAGCCTGTCAAGGGTACGGCTAGACCACCTGAAAACGAAGAGTGGTTCAACTTACCTCGACCGACTCTCGATGTTCGCACCGCGGGACCCGGTGCACGCAACAAAGGGGGAGGATTTGGCCTTGCCTAATCGAGCCAAGGTAATGGGGTAAAAGGAGATGGGAACGAAGAAAGATGTTCCCTTGAAGATAGATTCCTTCCCATTGCCAGGCATTGTCTCAGAATCCCATGAAAGCCCTAGTAAGCTAAGCACACAGAGTGACCCATCGTCGGAGGTTGTGGCTATGCACATATGGGACTTGTACGGACCTAAGGCCTATGAGATCATGAAGAAGATGTATTATGAGCCATCCAGTAATCAGGGTATGAATGATGGGAAAGGGCTGCTGGCCCCCTTTGCCGTAATAGAGGTCGTGTCAGCCAGACACCGACAGAAACAGGATCTTGGTTACTTGGGATAATCGGACTCGATGCGTCCGCTATTCTTTCTCAAATCAGGACTTCTCTGTGATGATGGGAAAGCAGAAGTCAAAACCGAGGTGCAATAAAAAAAAAAGGGAAGAGAGAGAAGAAAAGGGGGTCCATTTTATTCATATGTGTGAAGTGGTTACAATATCTCATTAAGTCGGCCATTAAGGCTCACACACACACACAAAAAAGATGAGAGGGATAGAGATCGTCAAAAATGATTGAACGCTTGCCAGTAAGACGTAAGCTGAAAAGGTACCTTGTTTACCTTTTCTTCCTCCACCTACCTTCAAGCATCCAAGGTGAAGTCCCCTAAAATGGGACCGTCTCGAAGGCCATCATGCTATCATGCTTGGACAATCAAGACGAGACAAGCAACCCCCAGCCACGCCAGTAGGACGTAAGCTGAAGAGGTACCCTGTTTGCTCCTGGTGTTTCTATTTGGATAGGGATAAAGCTCACAAGAAGGGTCCCTCGCCAACTAGAACGTCGGGACCTCCCCATCCATAATGGGATAAAGCTCACAAGAAGGCCCCCCACTCGCTGGAAAACTGAGAGTCTGCATTGAGAAGTCATAAGCCTGTTGATGGCAAAATATCAGCGTAGTCTCTCAAAAAGAAAAATGGATTTTGATGGAACTTGGGGAAAGCCCCTCAAAAAGGCACCGGACCACTGGAAACCACTTTGGTCACCCCCCGGTCAATGGAAAAGCTCAGTAAGGTCTACCCCTGGAGGATTGTGCTGTGCCGGTTATCAAGAAGAAAAATATGATCGAGAGATAATAAACTCATCTTGGCAAGGATTTGTCAGAGGAGCTACGACGTAAAAGGTTTTTGAATGTTGCACTTCTCTCTTCTCTCGAAGCGCAACATTTGACGGGGCAAATTGTTTTATGTCATTTTTGATGTACTTCCATGAGCCCATGCGAATAAGGAGAACGCCGGTGATAGTCTGGTCTTGCGGGTTCACAAAACACCTGTAGTCTAGGATTGTGCCTCGAAATAAAGCCTCCAGCCTAGTGACCCGGGCTCGGTGCCTCAGCACCGAAGAAGGACCCTCCAACGTAGCCCCATGATAAAGGCTGCAACGGGGTACCAGACCATCGTCATTGTGCTCAGAATGTTAAGAAAACCCCGAGGAGCAAATTTGGGCTCAATCGGACCCCTTTAAAAGGGTCTATGCTCATGTGGCCTCGCGATTGGTGGGTTTTACCTTAGCGCGATGCGACCAGTCTCGGAAAAGGGGCTACGTCATTGTTTTTCTGTGGCAACTTCTCTAACCTATGGCGCCCTTCTTTGAAATTAGAGCGAGTTCAAATGTTGACATGTTCTAGATCATACTAGCCCCATCATTTTGACATAAGGCACTCATTGTGGCATGATCGAGAACCACTACTTCTCTGAAAAGGAAGGAAACCGGAGAATTCAGGGCCGAACAAAAGCCAGCAGGTAATGGATTGAGTGAAGCATAGCTCGAAATCAAGGCTATAGATTGACGAGAGGAAGAGTTCAAAAGAACCACCTCACACAGAGCTACATTCTAGTGTGACACTTGCATTCAATCCCTTGTTCGATGAATGCGAGTCCTCAGGTCACCAGAGAAACAAATCCAATCAGTTACCGGAATCCCTTTCTTCGGTACCTTCCAAAAAAGCTAAAGATGCACCAAATCACTTGGTGCAAAATGACAGCAACGATCTCCTCTCTGACTTGCAAGCAGAGCTAGGGGCTAAAACGACATAAGTCGGACATGCATTGGCAAACAAAGTTCCCAAAAGTAGCCGGACATTCACCCCGGGGTAAAAGGCCACCATAGCAAGATGGTAGGGCATCAAAATGCTCGCAACTGAGAGGAGAACAAAGATATATTGTTGAAAAAGCCGAACAGTTGCCACAAGTTGCTAGACCAGCTTCCAAGGTGGAGCAACTTGCATGCAGTGAAGGTCTCGTCATTCGAGCAAAAGATCACAAGGACATTTTGGTCATTTGGGCCTAATTTTTATATTTGTTTTCAATTTTTTTAATCGTAATTAAGCTTGAATTTTGAGCGTTCACCCTTGTTTGGTGAAACCTCTATATAAGCAAGCTCTGCTTACTCCAAACGGTTACCCTTTTAATAGCTAAAATACCCCAAAGGCTAGGAAGAATCGAGGCTAGTTCATTCTTACTTTGTCTTATTTTATGAGTCCCTAGCCCGTTCAAGAGAGAAGAAAGAAAGAGAGGGAAAACTTTGTAAGGGAGGGTACCCTGAGTGTGCGATCCCGTGGACGCTGGTCATCCCATTTCCCCCAAGTCGAGTCACTCCTCTTTCTCTCTCTCTCTCTCTCTTCCTCCCACTTCCGCATGCATGACCCCGTCCATGTGGAAGCCCGCAGTCTGCCTGCAAGCCCGCGAACATATCCTAACCTGTGGGGTTCTTCCCTCGATTTCTATCCACGCCCCCTTTAGTGGCTTGCAAACCCTTCTAAAAGGACACCCAGGGAGGAGGGACATTAAGGGTTCCATCCCTGTAGCACAGAAAGAGAGGAGAGAGAGAAGAGAGAGAGAGAGAGAGAGAGAGAGATTGAGAACCTGAGGAGGGCTCCCATCCAAACCGTGCTGACAAGCAGCTGGAGGGCTTTGTAATTGCTCTAAGAGGACCATCCATCCGGGTGCGTCCCCGATCCCCCAAGCGGCATAAGAGTTGTTCGTGCTCTAGTCTCAAGAATCTCTCTTGTCGTCAGCTTCCTATCCGCAACTAGGAGGGCCCACGCGACCACAATGCGTCGGAGCTCAACGGTTGTTCAAGAGAGGGTTTCCTCATCCCCAGGAGGAAGGAAACCAGGACCCCACCGACATCACTGAGAATCTTTAGTGCCCATACCATCAGATAGTGGGTCATGATACATCTCAGTGCTCTGGTTTCCAAGCCATGAAAAAGGAAAAGATGAAGAGGGGCGAATGGTTGTTGAGGTCTTAGTCTTGGGTGAGGATATGCACGTCCAAGAGCTAAATCTGATGGAACCAATGGCCACCTAAGAACAACCTTCACAAGAAAGTGCACCTCTCAAGTCCTGTCTCTAATGAGCCATCAACTTCGTAGCCCTGGTAAATTTACAGGGGGCGACGTAGGATGGAGTAGATGAAGAGAGAGGTGATTCGTCGAGAAAATGTGGTGCATGGGCCTCGCATGCCCCATCTGCCTATTCCCATCAAAAAGAAAAGGAAAGGTAAGCGAGTCATGTGGGTCGCTTGCCAAAGGAGAGGGATATCACAGCCTCCTATTGGTTCCTCTGCCTTTGCCTACTCTCCAGAACTTCCTCCCTGAAATGGTCACATCATCTAGTAGTGACCATATTTTAGGCTTGCACCCTGAAATTCATATCAAACTTAAGTGAAGAAAACAAAAGAAATAATAGTAAAAGGAGAAGAAATTTTATCGGACCAAGCCGGATGGCCCGAACTTCCCGAGCCTTTGGGGATCAGGCTTCCCGAGCCTTTAGGGCTCGCCCATATTAGAATCGGTTCCTCTTTGCCTTTTTGATTTAGCTGTTGATGATCAGCAAGTCTCTGGGATGGTTGTACCCTCTAGTTCGAATCTAGGGTAAGTTTAGGTTTGAGGTGCAAAGCGGGGTAAAGGTTCTATCTGTATCTCTCAGGTTTATCTTTCCAGCTTAAAGTTTCTAAAGTCTCTCTAGTTTCTCAAAGTCTCCTAGAGTTTTTGTTCCAACCTCCCTAAAATGATCCCTAAAATGGTTTTTATCAATGAGGGATTTGTTGGGGCAGAGTTATCCTCGTAACCAACCAATCCTGGTCAAAATAATTTAAATTTTAAAAACCCATGAGTAAAAGTGACGGATTGGCATGGTCACGAAACCATGAGTAAAAGAGTTCCGTAGAAAAAACCTCAGGCACGGAGAAAACCCCAAGAAAAGCACCATAAGCAAAAACGGATGAAAAAGGTGGATATGACCGCAAGGTCATGGGCAAAAGAGCCCAGAAATAACAGAAGTTGGTGAAAACCGTCTTTACGATGCCACTTCCCCTGGTCAAGTGAAAACCGACAAAATGGTGCTTGGACAGACAAAACAGGTTGATGCACTACTGCAGCTTCATCCGACACTCAATCTCTACACCAAATGGCTCGTCAGGGAGTAAGAGCTGCATAAGATCTCCAGCATTTCAACACCAAATGGCTCACCAGGGAGTGAGAGTCACATAAGATCTCTCGCATTTCAACACCAAATGGCTCGCCAGGGAGTGAGAGTCACATAAGATCTCCCAAACATCAACAATACCAAATGGCTCGCCGAGTGAGAGCCGCATAAGATCTCTCAAACTTCAACAATAATAAGAGTCCTTAAGGGTGAGGATGATGACCAAAAGATCCCTCCAAAATGCTAAATACCATCACAAAGGCAAGAAACTGACGAAATCAGGGTCTACCTGCTACAGGCTTTAAGGCACTCCTCATCAAATCCCCTAGCATACATGGGACCAGACTTTCGGGTTGGGTCAGAAGCCCTTGACTGGACCCCACTAGACAGGACCTAAGAGGTACCCTGAGCATCAAAAGCAAACCTGGTGTAGTAGAGAACAATTCCGACCAAAGGTTCATATCATATTCGATTCTGTCCAAGGAGGTTCCTACAAAGGCCTCATGCTTCATAATCGCCAATACTTGGTTCTGTCCGAGGAGGCCCCTGCAAAGGTCTCACGCTTCAGAATCACAAAGCGTGATGACTTGTACAAGATCCCTCAAAATTCCTGAATGATTGCACCTCTTGATTCTCTTGAAGCACAACATTCTGCGGGGCATGTTGTTGGAAGATATTTTTTATCTTCACGGAGCCTAGTAAACAGTGGAAATCTCGACAATCTCATAATATCCCTAGAACTTGCCAAGATCTTCATAAGGTCTCTCAAGAGTCTCCTGTCAAGTTTCGTGGCATTTCGACATGTCTAAGGTAGTGCAAACTGAGAAACAGTTCCGGTAAAATCAGCCCCTTGCATGATAAAATGGACCCCTATAACTAGAGCTACATTTTTAGTATCTCAATTTTCTTTGGGATCACTACCATTGGATCTGACACACTTGAAAACCCTCAGGGGTCAAATTTCAGCTTAAACGGACATTCCAGGAAAATGTTATAGGCGAAAGAGCGAAACAGGAGCAGCCGCACACTATTCCAGTGCGGCCACCCTACAACCTATTTACAGTGAAAAATCAAAGCGATCTGCAAATGTGGATCACTATGATCTGTTACTTAAAACTGATAAATGAAATGAAAGTCAATGGTAGAGAAAGTGGGAATTATCGAATTCAGATCTGAAGCCAGATCTGCCCAGAATGAGCAGATTTGCTCTCATATCTGTGGCGGAGCCAGCTTGATCAAAAGCATTTAAAATATGATTTTAAATCAAAATAACCAAATTCAGATCAAAATTAAGTGAAGAAAATAAAAGAAATAATAGTAAAAGAAGAAGAAATGTTACCGAATCGGGCCGGATGGCCCGGGCTTCCCGAGCCTTTGAGGCTTGCTCATATCAAAATCGGTTCCTCTTTGCCCTTCTGATTCAGGTGTTGATGATCATCAAGTCTCTGGGATGGTTGTACCCTATGTTCGGATCTAGGGTAAGTTTAGGTTTGAGGTAAAGAGTGGGGTAAAGGTTTTCTCTGTATCTCTCAGGTTTATCTTTCCAGCCTAAAGTTTCTAAAGTCTCTCTGTTTTCTCAAAGTCTCCTAGAGTTCTTTTTCCAATCCCTCAAATGATCCCCAAAATGATCCCTCAAAGCCTAGAATGTTTATCAATGAGGGATTTGTTGGGGCAGAGTTATCCCCGTAACCAACCAATCCCTAGTCAAAATAATTTAAATTTTCAAAAGTTAAAATTTTGGGGGGTACGAATTTGGGCGGCACGTTCTGTGTCGCCCAAGGTTGGGCGGCATGAGTCGTGTTGCTTGGGCGGCACGCTTCATGTTGCACAAACCAATTTTTGTCGAAACTGAGATTTTTCAGTGTTGGTGTGTTCTCAGCCTCTTGTGAAGCTCTCAGAGAAAATTTGGATCAAAACAGATTTTTTTTCGATTTTTAATTATTTGTTTAGTAAAACAGGCCATTTACAGGAATCTGGGACAAAACAGGGTGTCTCCAGGGTTTCGGGCAGGCAAACTGGTTCCGGATCACAAGGTAGACTATGTGAAATATGGATTTGGGTTTACTAGGTTAAGTGTGGTCCTAAGGGTTCAGAAACCATAGAATTTTTCATTTCTAAAATGGGGTGTCTACAGTTGCCCGTCTTTGACACTCCCTGTCCTTCGAGGGACAGGTGAGTAGCAAAGAAGTAGACACTCTGGCGTTCCCTGTCCTTCGGGGGGCAGGTAAAAGTGCACTCTCGGTCCTTCGAATGACAGGTGAGTAGCAAAATAGTAGACTCGCTAATGTTTCCTCTCCTTCAAGGGGCAAGAGAATGTCAGAGATAGATCTCGTCCTAATGTCAAGAGGCAAAGGGCACACCAACTATCCCTCCAAGTCATTGCGCTCTCAAGCTCACCCACCTAGGGCATTTTCATCCTAGGGTTTTCGATGTGAGATGATGGCGAGTTCGCAAGCTTGAAACTCGAGGTAGATTTTACAGCCATGCCACTTAACTTCAAGGGTTTTTCAGTTTGAAATTTTAACCTTGATAATTTCTTTAATTTCATTAGGAGTTTCCTAAGGCTGTATATAGGAAAGTTTTCTATAGCACGAGACTTGTCTGATCAATTCCGAATAAAGAGGCGATGCAGCAACGCGGTAATCGCAACAACACGATATTCATCATGTACGGGTGTCCAAGCTCCTTTGTTTTAGAAAATGTTTTAGAAATTTTGAAAGTAGAGGGAGATTTGAAATAGAACCCGGAGCAGAGACAGATTATGATTTTAACAAAGAAATTAAAGTTTTTGAAATAACAGACATATAGTGAAAATTTTGAAAAGAGAAAGATATTTAAAAAACAAAGTTGGTTAGTAGTTTTAACTCCTACAACCATAGAGCCCTCTAAGACGTTTATCATCATGCAATAATGGACCATACACCCGACCCTTTTACGTCATACGGGGATAGACGTTTGAACAAGGTGGTTGTGCCTTGAACACATTAAACAGGGTGGTTGTGCCCTGAACACATCCAACATTTTACGTCACACGAGGCTAGACGTTACCTGTCTCAACTCTTTAATGTCGCACGAGTTTGAAGTTTTTCCTATCTCGGCTCTTTAACGTCGCATGAGTTTGACGTTTTTCCTGTCTTGGCTCTTTAACGTCACACGAGTTTGACGTTTTTCCTATCTCGGCTCTTTAACATCGTACGAGTTTGACGTTTTTCCATTGAAACAGGGTGGTTGGGCCCTGGATCAGACTTTGGCTGGCATTTAGGCTCATGCCACCAAGGAGTGAGAGTCAAGAGTCTGAAGAAATCTCTCAACCTGAGGAACTTACTTCCTATGTTGAGCAATTCAAGAAGAGGTTCGATGGTGACCCAATGGCTATCATCGAAGATAAGATTGACATAAACCTAGGAACTGAGAAGGACCCAAGGTTAACCAAAATTGGAACCTCCTTATCTTTTGAGGAATAGGAAAATGTGATTTCCTTTATCAAGGAATATCACGATGTCTTCGCCTGGTCATACAATGATATGTGAGGGCTTGATCCCACATTGGTGCAACATCTCCTAATATTCAACGAAGGGGCAAGACCTGTAAAGCAGAAGCTTCGACGTCAAAAGACTCACCTTGAGCTCAAAATTAAGGAAGAGGTTGACAAGCTGCTCAAGGTGAGGTTCATCACCCCTATCGATTATTGGAATGGTTGGCTAACATAGTGGTCCTACCCAAGAAAGATGGTAGAATCTGAGTGTGTGTCGTTTATCGAGACCTCAACAAGGCATGCCCAAAGGATAATTTCCCACTACCAAACATAGATGCCTTGGTCGACAACACTGCAGGATACGAGATGTTGTCCTTTATGGATGGCTTCTTAGGATACAACCAAATCCTCATGGCAGAAGAAGACAAAACCAAGACGTCATTCATAACGAAATGGGGAACCTACTGTTATAAAGTCATGCCCTTCGGTCTCAAAAACACAAGAGCAACTTATCAGCGAGCAATGACTAGTATCTTCCCCGACTTAATGCATACCATTATGGAAGACTATGTCGACAACATTCTGGTCAAGTCGAAGACTAGGTCTGATCATCTCACCAACCTGAGAACTATTTTCGAAAGACTCCAGAAATATCAACTCAAACTCAATCCACAAAAATGTGTCTTTGGAGTTGAATCCGGTAAATTACTAGGCTTTATAGTAAGCTAAAGAGGCATTGAGGTGGACTCATCCAAAATACGAGCATCACTAAAATGCCTCTTACCCGGAATATCAGAGAAATCTGTGGGCTTCGAGGTGGTATATAAGCCATAAGACTTTTCATTTCACAACTGGAGGATAAGTGCGCACCATTTAATAGACTCCTTAAGAAGGACACCCCATTCATTGTCCTCCTAGTTCAGATAGACTTCTTGGCATTCATTGTCCCATATGAATGGGGTGTCCTTTTTAAGGAGTCTACTATGAGATAAACTAAACTTCCCATCCTTAGTCCTCCTAGTTCAGATAAACCCCTGTTCTTATACATGTCAGTGAAAGACAAGACCATGGGGGCAATGTTAGGACAATATAACGACCATGAAAAAGAACAAACGATATACTATATCAGCAAAACCATGGGCCACTATGAGACAAGATACACGGATATGGAGAAACACTGCTTAACACTTGTGTGGGCCATGCAGAAACTAAGACATTATGTCTTATCTCATTCAGTCAAGCTCATATCAAAAATTGATCCACTCAAGTACCTATTAGAGAGGCCAGTCCTCAACGAACATTTAGCGAAGTGGATAATGCTATTGAGCGAGTTTGAGATCGAGTATGTCTCTAAAATATCAGTCAAAGGACAAGCTATTGCGGACCACTTAGCTGAGCACGCAGTACCAAACAATATTCCCATTAACACGGATCTCCCTAATGATAACTTCTTCACAATTGAGGACTCAATTTGGGAGCTATACTTCGACAGTGCAAAGAACGAATACAGGTCTGGTATGGGAGTCATATTATGGTCACCCGAGAATATTTTAATGCTAACAGCCATTAGGTTGAATTTACCATGTACCAATAACATTGCTGAACATTAAACCTTGATAGCTGGGCTCGAGAATGCCATGGGAATGAAAATCCAGTAAATACGAGTGATTAGTGACTCCTTACTCGTTGTAGACTAAGTTCAAGGGATTTAGAAGGTGAAAGAAGAAACACTTAAACCTTATCAAGAAAAGGTGGAAAAGATGATCACCTATTTTAAGAAAATCACCTTCCAGCATGTGATTAGGGAAAATAATCGGTTCACTGACACCCTTGCAAACCTTGTCTCAATAGTCGATATTCGCTCAAAAATCACCATGCTCCCATTCTACATCAGGAACAAATATGACCCTTCCCCACCAAAGATCGAAAAAAAAATAGAGCAAGAAAATGAGAATGATGGGAAAGTGTGTCTCGTGGCTTCAGATGCTCTAGTTAAGGCAAAACCACGGTTCCACGATGTTATGTTCCTGCTGAAAGATGGGTTATACGTTGAAGGAGCCACCAAAAAGGATAAAGAAGCCCTTTAAAGGTTTTCGATGGGATTCTTGGTAAGAGGTGACCTCCAATTCAAGAAATCCTTCGATGACATCATTCCACAGTACCTCGATCAGCCAAAAATTGACCAAGTACTAACAGAGTTGCACATTAAAGGAGGTCATTCTGGGGCAGCCGCCTTACCTCAGAAAATCAGGTGCCAAAGCTATTATAGGACCACCACGGCTGAAGACTGTTGGAAGTTCATTAAGAGGTGTTCCAAATGTCAACTCTATGAAGACCTCTTCCATGCATCGTCTGTATCACTCAACTCAACATTGCTCGTATGGCCCTTCACCATGTGGGGTCTGAATGTCATTGGCAAGATATCACCAAAAGCCTCAAACGGCCACCGTTTTATATTAACGGCTACAAAATACTTCACCAAATGGGTAGAGGCCGCATCGTTTATTAAAATTGAAGGCCAACATGTTGCCCATTTGATAAAGAATAATATCGTATTCATATTCGTTGCTCCTGAGTCAATCATCACTGACAATGAATCTAATCTCAAAAACGAAAAGGTCACCAAGGTTTCCAAAAGGTTTGGGATAACACAAATATTCTCCACACCTTACTACCCTCAAGAAATGGACAAGCAGAGGCCACAAATAAAAGACTTCTCAAAATCATAGACAAGATAATATAAGGCGGGAAAGATTGGCACAAAAAGCTAAATGACACCCTATGGGCCTACCGGATAACTGAGAAGACTCCTACTGCCATGACCCTATACTCATTGGTGTATGGTATGGAAGAAGTGCTACATATTGAGGTTGAGATACCATCTCTCCGAGTTCTCATTCACAGAAATTCAGATGAAGAACGAAAGATTGAAGCACGAATCGTTGCTCTCAATAATTTGGATGAAAGACGACTATGAGCGACACAAAGTATCATTGCGTATAAGCGTAGGGTCAAGAGGGTATACCAAAGGAAAGTTGTTCCTCGACGATTAAGAGAAGGAAATATGGTACTCAAGAAAATCTTCCACACTCCAGCAAATCCACACCTTTTAGGCAAATTCAAACCTAATTGGGAGGGGCCATTTGTGGTTACCTGAGTGCGTGCAGGAAATTCTTATAAAATAAAAAATCAGGAGGGGTACGAACTCAACAACCACATTAATGCAATGTATCTCATAAAATACTACCCGTAACGGCTTAAAAAACATGGTGAAAACCTGAAAAGGCATCACAAAGAGAAACAAAAAAAAAAAATTAGTAAAAAACAATGGACGTGGTGAAAACCTGAAAAGGCATCATGGGTAAAAGAGAGAATAAAATCTTAAAGAAGGAGCTTTTGATGCAAAACACTCAAGTACAAACAAGTACTTGCAAGTTCCAATAATACTTCACAAGCAGACCCTGAGGATGAAGACTCCTCCTAACTACGTAGGTTCCCAACATAACCAACTCATAAAGATATAGGAGGGTGACATGAATGGAAAACCGAAGTGATTTCGACGAACTTTGGAAAACGTCGAGACCCTCCAAGAGGAAAGCCCGGCAAGATATATGGTCGATTTCTAAATTTACATGGATAACTAGATTTTATATGATTGTGCCAATATACGTAGTTATGTGGCTACCCTCGTCGTATATTACTAATTGTTATTTTTGCTTGTGTTGGGGATTAAATATTTAATTTACTTTATTTTCAAATAAAGAGAAAAACTTGTACTAATATGATATGGTCATGATAAAAAAATAAAATAAATAAATAAATAAAAGAAGAAAGATTCCAAATAAAATAAATTAGATATAATTTTAATAACAAATTGAACCTTTTTAGCTTTATTTTTCATAATCTAAACTGCACATTTTTTTTTAACACATGGTGGATGCTAGTTGATTTTAAGATCTCTACCACTTTAAACAAATGTCACTATGTTATGAAGAAATATTTAATGAACGGTTAGAACTGGCTCATTCTAGGTCTCCCAGTTTTCCAATTCCCTTGATCAATCAAACACAAGTTCCCAGACTTCCTAAAATTCCAAGCAGATTATCAAACACAGTCTTTATTGTTTCCAGACAGCACAATATCCAACTTCAGGATTCCAAAAAACTCAATTTCCAGAGAACTTTCAGTTTCCAGTTATCAAACAGGCCCCAAGTGTTACAATATTCTTTGTTTAGTCCTCTAGTAGTCATACCATCGCCATACAATAATAAGATTGTGAAGCTTTCATCACCATAACTATGAAAATAGGTACAACGAATAGCTTCACATCTATGAAAATTCAAGCTCAAAATGAAAGAATCTAATCATTTATAATAACACCATAGCGCCTATTTTAACTAATATACTTATTTTATGATATTATAAGTCAAATAAAGTTTTCCTTCCTTAGTAATACCCTAATGTTGGTTCATAAAATTTCATCTTTTAAGTCACCAAGCAAGGAAATAGGTTTTAAATCCAATTATTCCAACTGTAAATCAAAAACAACATAGCCAAACCAACTCTAATAGTAGTCATGCACACAATAGACGAGCAAAATTTCATCAAAATCAATCCCGGACTTATGAGCATAACCTTTCACAATAATCAAGCTTTATACCGTTTCAAAGCATCATCAAGACCTTTCTTCTTCTTGAAGACCCTCTGGCAACCAATTTCCTTTTGTTTGGTGATTCAAGAAGGTCCCATTTTTTTTTTTTTAAACAGGTCCTCCATCTCATCATCCATGGATGCTTATTCTATTGGCTTGCTTTATTGACCTTATATGCCTCACAATAAGAAACTGGCTTACCTTCCTCGGTGTAGTAAGCATAGGACAAGACAAAGCTGTTAAGCCTTATTTTGGCTTGTTTAGATCTTTCAAATCTTTTCAATTCATTACTACCTAAAATTTTTCATGTTCTTAGATAATTTTAAGCTCTTGGTCATGTTTACAATCTTGTTACTTCTCACGAGGCATTCCACCACCACATCTTTTTCATCTAGCTTATCTTTCTTTTTCTATATCGAATATTCACTAAAATAATATTTTGGATAGCAATAATCTTTTGGGTAGTAGGTTCCCACAATATGTGCCTCTTTGTACCAACTACATTGCCAAGGAAAATGCACTTATTGGATTTTGCATCCAACTTAGTTCGCTTCTTATTTAGAATCAAGGAATAAGCATCACACCCAAAAACACAAAGGAAATAATAATCAGCATGTTTATTTAAGCAAATCTCTTTTGGTGCTTCACAGTAAATAGCAACATTAGGACACTTATTAACTAGAAAACAAGCTATATGTACAGTTTATGCCCAGATGCAATATACTAATCCGACAGTACTCAACATACACCTAGCACACTCTATAGGAGTACTATTCATTGTCTTTGCAACTCCATTTTTCTAAGGGGTTGCAAAAAATTCAACTACTTATAAATACCATACTCACTACAAGATTTGAAAAATTCACTAGATCAAAATTCTCCCCCATTAACAAGTTTTTGAAACTTGATACTCTATCCTTTCAAATTTTCTGCCAAGGCCTTAAACTTTTTGAAGCAATTGAAGGCATCTGATTTCTTTTTCATCATATAAACCAACATTTCATTGGAATTTTGTAGCCATCTAAAGGCCTTACAAGAGCATGTTCGGTAGAGGAACCTTGGCATTTTATTCAGCATAGGGGCTTCACTCAACCTATTTTCAAAGCACTATGATCTTCCAAATGCCACCCTAGGGATAAATGGTTTTCTTGATTGGCTCTTTATTATCGTCTCCCCACCTGATCTCTTTTGCAACAAAGAGGAATTGGCCTAACTTCTGGAGCTTTTGAGTATTTCTTTTTCCATTATAATAATAATAATAATAATATATGTCACCTCCGGCTTGACTGTGTTTATTCGCAGGGGATATGGATATCGGTTGTGTAGAGATGTGGTAAAAGATTCACTCCAGACTCATCCATTGCGTCTACTCTAAGAAATTGGATAGCTTTCTGATTTAAGTCGGAGGGAATTCACAATATTTGAAATTCTTTACTCTTCACTAGCTTTCTGATTTAAGTCGGAGGGAATTCAAAATATTTGAAATTCTTTACTCTTCACAACAGTTTGCCATCAAGTAAAGGGGTGTAGGCGTGAATACATGGTAGGAAGAGGGCATAAGTTATGTCATCAAATTTCAAGAACCCTGTGAACCCCACCTTGGGTGTATATATCATGGAAAAGAGTGCATTTATGACAGACCAAATGAGCGCACTCTATAGGGATGAATCAAACCATGAGCGGACCAAATACAAAGACGACACAACCTGTCCCAAAAAGAATCATTAGGTACCAGCAATGAATGAGAAATACAATGCCTACTCTAAAACCATGTTAGGGAACTAGTGTCTCTACGTCATAACTGTAAACCTATTGGGTGCAACTAGGTCTTCAAGAAGAAGTTGAACTCATAAGAGAAACTCGAGAAATACAAGGCTAGAATAGTAGCCAAAGGGATCACCCCAAAGGAAGGTATTGACTATGATGAAACATTTTCTCTAATTGCAAATTTTTATCACTTAGGATTTTGATAGCTATAGCTAACTAGTATGATCAACCTCATATTTCCTACCACTACATTGCTACAGAAAAGAGAATCTTGAGAGTAATCGAGAGACACTCTCTCTAGAAGTGAAACTTTACCAACCCAAAATCCCATCAAAAATCTGCTTATGTTCATTAGGTCATATCTCCCTCTCCTAGAGATCCATCTCCTCCTTGGATTTCATTTCCCAAGAACTTGAAAAGGGGTGACCTTTAAAAGGATAAGTATTATGTCTTCCTTGACTCTCTTATATAGAGGTCATTTTCTCGTTTCTTAATAAAGTCTCTTTCTTTTTTACCATAATATCTTTAATCTTTAGAATGCAATGTGAGTATGGTGATTTGGCTATCACCAAACCCAATAGATCTTAGAATGTAGAAAGAAAGTACTGTTGGACTAGTAAGAGGTGAAGAATTCGTCCCTGAATTTGTGCACTGCTCTTAATCTGCGTATTTATTTTTATTGGCAATGTAACAAGGATCTCTACCACCAACTCACCAAGAAGTATACATGAAAGAGGAGCCATCTCTCTCTCTCTAGAAAGGAATCATAAATAAGCAATAGATCCCTTCCTATCTCGAACAAAGACAGATATGGTACACCCAAAGAAAATAAATAAGTAGTTGATACTTCTTTATATGACGCCTGGAGAAACAGAGGCTCTTATAGTGGAGGGTGGAGCTTTCAGGATAAACAATTTTGAAAGAGAACATTACAGAGAGAAGGGGAGAGAGATAAGTATATGTGAAAGATGGAGAGGGTGAATTTAAAATGGAAGTTGCGAGAGAGAAAGAGAAAGAGTGAGATATTAATTTTTTAGTTAGACTTCCATTTAGTAAGAGCAATTTGATCTTTACATTACCTAAAATCTACCTTAGGGTATAAATGAGGAAAAACAAAAAAACTTTGCGACAATAGATGAGATAGACTTTTCAATAGGGTATATTTTGGGAAGATTGTTCCAAATATGGGAGATTCCATAATTTTCTATCTTTTTTTAGGAAAATATCTCCGTCCACTCTATTTTTAGATTTTATTTCGTAACAGACCCAAGGTTTCAAAACATATTTAGCGCAGGCATCTCATGTATTATATCTTCTAATCTCTTGGACGAACTTTTTCCATTTTAACTCATCTTTTTAGTCCAAACAAATGTTAAAAAGACTTCCCTTTCTAAACCTCATTCTCTCTCTCGTCTTTCCATGTTTCTCCCATGGCTTAATTTTCTTTTCAATTATTGGTGGTTGGAAGAGAAATTTGGGGAAAGAAAGTGTATAGAGAGAGAGAGGTTTGGAGAGAATCACGGGGAGAGAGAGAAAAAAAGAAGTTTGGGGAGAAACACGTGAAGAGAGAGAAATAAGGTTTATAAAGACATATCTTTCTAACATTTGTTTGAGGTAAATTGATGGGTTCAAAGTGTGTAAAGTTAATCCAGAAGGTTAAAAGATATTTTTCCCTTTTTATTTGGTAGCTTCGTAGGGAAAAGGTTCCCTACCATAATACTAGTGGAATTTAAGATGTCAAGTAGTGCCCATTCACACCCTGACCATGTAGTCTTGAGCCCTTCTATCTTCTAGCCATTTCATTTCTACCATGTCAATCTTATGCCCAGTAATGTATTATTTCTATACACTCATGTCCTTTGTAGCAACGTCATGGGACTTGGCCCTTGGCAGGGGCGAGCTACCTAGGTGAATCTGAGTGATTCGCCCAAGTCTTATAATAGGCCAAAAAGCCCTAGAAACATAAAACAAATAAAAATTATGAAAACTAAAGCAAAGGTTGTAAAAGTAAAATAAAACCAATAATAACCTAAGAAAGTCCAAAAAACCTTAAAAAAGTATAGAAAATGTGGACTTGAAACATTTCATTGAAGGGTGTAGTTTGTATAAGGTTGCAACCTTAAACAATCAAATTAAGGCACACCTCCAAATTTTATCATAAATATAATTTTGGAGCAAAATATTCTTAGGATGGCTTGAGAATCTATATTCATCTCTAATTATAAAATTCTAAACTCTTAAAATGGTTCAAATCAAGTAGATATATGAATGCTTAAAAATCTTGAAAGTAGACGGTTTAGATAATGTATTGCAAGAAAAAAAGATTTGAAATAACGTTTTATAATGAATATTGCAAAATCTTTTTTTCTTTTCATATTCATCCATCTTGATGTTGAGATGATCAATTAGAGGGCTTTCCATCATCAAAACAACGTTTTATGATGCGTTTTTGAAGTGCACCGTAATTCTACATTTTAAGTTTGCAACAATGTATAAACTTTTTCCTTGATTTAATGTTGGGGATATTCTATAAATATAAAAAGAGGTAAACAAAAAAATAGGGATTATGGCTAAACATACTCACCAGTGTTGGCCAAAACATTTATATCTCATACATCAAAAAAATCTTTCAATACTATATTTTTTACCTAAATTATTTTTATATACCTGAGTTTTGCACACAACTTGGGGGTCACTCACTGCTTTCTAATTTGGTATGTAAATTCTCAATTAAATGGACGAAAAATAATCATTATCATAACTTTTTTCAATTAATTGGGGAGACTCCTTTTCCCATTTAATTGTGTGAACAGATAAATTAATGTAGGACGGAAAAGTGATGGACTCTACTCAACCCTTGAACCGTGAGAAATGGTTAAATCCCATTGCTCTATTCACCTGTATTTCCCTAGACAAAGAGTAAGGACGCACATTTGTCAGCTGTAACCCTTGTAGAGCAAACGGGAATTAGGTGCAGTGGGGAAAGTAGAAGGTGGGGCCAATGGGGCACCTACCCACCATTTAATTCCATTTGGAAAAGCAACAAGAGAGAGACAGGGAAGAGGGGTATTTGGAGAGGAGGCTGCGAGGGAGGATTTGGGAGAGAAGGAAAGCAACATGTTCGGACTGTAATCTGTTTTTGTGTAAGTTACTGGTAGAAAAGATCTACTGTCTTTCCCTGACCTTTCAGTCCAGCTGAATTAACAGGAGAAGAAGCAAATGCCCCTCTCACAACTGGTGAAGGAGGAACCCCACTCCCTCTCGTCAGTCATATCCGACGGTGCTGGCGGATCCGACAACATCACCACACTCCGTTCCCTCTAAGCCATCCAATGCAAAGAAGAGGAAGAAGACTCTAGCCATGACCGCAGCTCCTGCCCCCAAAGGCATTGTTGCTGTGGTCGGCGTCGGTCCTCGTCTCGGCCGCTCCATTGCTCGCAAGTTTGCTCATGAAGGCTACACAGTCGCCATACTCGCCAGAGACCTAGGCAACTCAAAAATCCATTATCTTACACATAAAATGCAGTCTCCTTTCATTTTTGTGCATATGTGTTTATTTCTTTGACATTAAGGTTATGTACAGGCAAGTTGTCCAGGTTCGCAGATGAGATAGCAAGGGAGGAGAAGGGTCAGGTGTTTGCAATAAGGATCGACTGCTCTGACCCTAAGAGTGTGCGGGAGGCGTTCGAAGGGGTGCTGTCGCTTGGGTTCGTGGAGGTGCTGGTGTACAACGCCTGTGCCCCCCATCCACCACATGCACAGGGCAGCAACTTTCAGAATGTGAGCCTCGAATCCTTTGAGAATGCGCTAGCGGTGTCGGCGGTTGGAGCCTTCCAATGTGCCCAATCTGTCATCCCTGGGATGGTGGAGAGGAGGCGTGGTACCATCCTCTTCACCGGCTCTTCGGTCTCCCTTCGCGGCCTCCCCGGCCATTGCGAGCTGAGTAAGATCTAATATTTTCCGCCTGTTCCCTGCAATTGAATTACAGCTAATTGAATACATACTTGATATTATGGTGCTCCTTTTCAAGGTTGTGGTAAGTTTGCTCTGAGGGGCTTGTCCCAGTGTCTTGCCGACGAATTCCAGCCGCAGGGTATCCACGTTGCTCACATAGTCATCGATGGTTCGGTTCGTCCCCCAGGGTACTTGAAGCTTTTTCAATGGCATCCAGCTTTCGGATAGGAGAGGAGCTCTTCCTCTTGAAAGGTTTTCACGTTTTTACTTTCAGGTACTCCGAAAGCTCATCATCAACCAGAGGAGCAGTAGCAGGAGCAGGAGCAGAGGCGGCCTCTGAGTCCGAGGGGTTAATGGATCCAGACGCACTGGCGCAGACGTACTGGCACATCCACTTTCAGGATAAATCCGCCTGGACTCGGGAAATTGACCTTCGATCCTATTCCTGCCACTGAGCCACCAATATTCCATGCCTTCCCTTGGGGGGAAGAAACAGAATATCAAAGGTGAAATGCAGCAATTATTTTTAGATATTCTGGGGACATCATGTCTTCGCAAAAGGGCAGAAAAAGAGAGGTCAATTATATATTTTTTAAATTATGAAAAAAGCGTCCATTTATGTGTGGGCGGCTATGCTGTGTGTCTCTTTCTGGCAATGCCAACGACGAAAGGTATCCACGAAGCAAGCAAGATCTCTCTTGGTCCACGTTGTGCTCTCGGCTTCCATTAATCGCTGTACCTCTTTATCTCCCTCATGTAATCATTAATACACCTAATTATTGGAAGGCCCCACATTACATTCTGATAGCGAAATATACCATTAAGTTTCGTGCCACATGTTTTCAACAACAAAGGTGAGCATGACCCATGCTACAAGTAAAAAGAAGAAGAGTTCGCAAAGGGGCTGAGTCGTGGTGGTAGCATGCGATCCAATCCAACCGAACAAAAAAAACTATTATAAGCATAATTGGTTCCTGGCAAAAATTTTAGGGACCTAAGGCAATACTCTTTCAATGGATAAGTAATTGAAGGAAATTACATATTATACAGTATTAAAAATCATATTACTCAAAAATAATAAGATTGACTATGAGATTAGGGATTTTTTTGAGTTTTTGAATAAGTAATTGAAGGAAATTATATATTATACAGTAGTAAAAACCATATTACTCAAAAGTAATAAGATTGTCTATGAGATTAGGGATTTTTTTGAGTTTCTCTATCAAAGTTGACTGGGCTAAAAATCGTCGTGAAATCCGATAGAGTCTGTTGGGCAACAACAGTATCTCCTTGCCAAATAAGAATACTACCATGTGAAGTTCCTAGATTTTGAAGTTGCACATGCTCCTAGCCTCTTTGGATTGTGTTTTGCCCCTCATTGGCATTGTCGCCTGAATAATTAGCCTACGATGCCCGCCAACTGTGCATCTTTGTTCGGGGGTGTAGCTTCTATGTCTGGCTCTCTCTCGACTTCTTCATGAACCAATCTAAGCCCCTCGTTTTCTCTAGTGGAGGTCCTAGTACCGCGTGGCACCGTACATTCTATGATTGGTGGCTCACACGAATCATCTCATGTTACCCATCATCAACGTCGTCATCTGCATCAAAGTCGTCATTGTCTTCCTCCATGTCATCTGCGGCCCCTCGTCAGTTGTCACTTTTGCCATAACATGGTAGAAATCACCCAAGTTTTTTAACAAATCGTGGATTAGTCTAGAAAATTGGTTGATTAGTGTATAAATTGGCTAATTTATTTAGTAAATCGGCCGATTAATGCATCATAACGGTATCACCTAAAGGGCGGCCAGGGAAATTGGCACTACTCAGGTTCGACTAGTGCTCAAGTCCGAGTTAATTGGCCGACTTTTCCTACACGGATGGAAATGGAAACTCGTTTTTCATGTTTGCTGCTTCTTATTGAAGTGCCTATACTAAACTCCTGTAGTATCATACTTTATATTTACTCCCTCTGGTAGAAGACTCGGTATGGAGAATTCTTGGATTTCAAATCTTCGAAACCACCTAAGTATCACTAGATTGACTAGTCTCAAAACAAAAAATTTGGATTTTGAATTCTCTAACTCTTAAATATAAGAAAATTAGATTGTCCCTATTCAATCTTACCACATTTTCCATTTTTCCAAGAATATGGAATGCGATAGGTAACTCCGCTTTGGCTGGTTCCCTAACAGTTATGCTTGTCCAAGCCCTGAGGAGGGTTATGTTAGATAGGTAGCCTATGTAAAATTTTGCTACAACTTATCATGAATCTTAAATCTACACTGTACAGAACATAATTTGTGTAGCAGACCATAAATAATTAGGATAAAGCTTATGTAAAACTTTGCCACAACTTATCATGAATCTTAAATCTACGCTGTACAAAACATAATTTGTGTAGCGGATCATAAATAGTTAGAATAAAGCTCTAATAATAATAATAATAAAAAAAAAAAGTAAAATAAACAATATGCTCTACGACTTTGCGGTAAAAACCTCCGTGCTCATGGTAAGAAAGATATTGTTGCCTAGCTGGTAACATGCAAGGGGGTAAATGCCTACGCCAACAAGGAAGGGATCCAGGGTAAAGTGGAGTAAGGTTCTTCGTCCCAAAACCCAACTAAGCAAATGTGGTGTTCTCAGCTTTTGGCTCAAATCACTTTTGAGCCAAACTTGAAAAAGCATTTATTTTTACATTTAAGGTCCGTTTGGTTATTTGGATTCAGATTTGTAGGAGTCACTTTTTTTGAAAAAAACTGGATATGCTTGGTTCACTTAGAATTGACATTTTCGTTAGAATTGACATTTTCGTGGGATTCCTAAATGCTCATTTTAAACCTAAATTTTGGAAATATCAATCCCATCAAAATAGGTGGAATTGACATTTCATGGAAATGACCCATTTTGCTACTGAATAACAAAAAATATTAAAATTTTAGAGGGGGAAACAATATCGAATTCTAGAGAGAGAAAACATATTAAAATTTTAAAGAGGGAAACAATATCAAATTCTAGAGAGAGAAAATATATTAAAATTTTAGAGAGAAACTATATTAAATTTTAGAGAGAGAAAGCATACGAAATTTTTTAGAGAGAGAAAATATACAATTTTTTTTAGAGAGATAAACTATTTCAAATTTTTAAAGATAGAAACTATATCAAATTTAAAGTTTTAAAGAAATCAAATTAAAAGTTTAGAGAGATAAACTATCTCAAATCTTAATTTTTAGAGAGACAAAGTATCTTAAAATTTAAAGAGAGAAATTTTAGAGAGAGAAACTACATCAGATTTTAGAGAGAGAAACTAATTTTTTTTTAAAAAATAAGCATCTCAAAACATTTAGAGAGAGAAATTATCTCAAATTTTAAGTTTTAAAGAGAGAGCATATTAAATTTTAGAAATTTTATCAAATTTTAGATAGAGAAACTATCTGAAATAATTTGGAGAGAGAAACTATATCAAATTTTGAGTTTTAGAGTTAGAAAATATCTTAAGACTTTAGAGCGATAAATCTATATCAAATTTTAGAAAAAGAAAGTACCTAAATTTTTTGGAGAGAGAGACTATTTTAAAACTTTAGATAGAGAAACTATCTCAAATTTTAAGTTTTAGAAAGCGAGAGTTAATATATTAAAATTTTAGATAAAGAAACTACTTGAAAATTTTTGAGAGAGAAACTATCTCAAATTTTAAGTTTTACAGAGAGAAAATATCTTAAAACTTTATAGAGAAACTATATCAAAGTTTAGATAGAGAAAAGTACCTGAAATTTTTAGAGAGAAATACTATTTAAAAAAATTTAGATTGAGAAACTATATCAAATTTTAAATTTTAGAGAGAGAAACTACTTTAAAATTTTAGAGAGAGAACCTATAACAAAATTTAAATTTTAGATACAGAAAACATCTTAAAATTTTAGAGAGAGTAACTATATCAAATTTTATAGTGAAAGAGTACCAAACAAATTTTAGAGAGAGAAATTATCTTAAAATTTTTAATTTTAGAGTAAGAAAGTACCTAAAACTTTTTAGAGAGAGAAACTATCTTAAAATTTATAGAAATAAGTTATCTCAAATTTTATGTTTTAGATAGAGTAAGTACCTTAAACTTTTAGAGAAAAAATATATCCTATTCTAGAGAGAGAAAGTACTTGAAATTATTTAGAGAGAAAAACTATCTCATAATGTTTACAAAGAGAAACAATCCCAAATTTAAAGTTTTTGAGATAGAAAGTATCTCAAAATTTTAGAGTGAGAAATTATATCAAATTTTAGAGAGAGAAAGTGCATAAAATTTTTAAAAAGGAAACTATCCCAAAATTTTTAGTGAGAGAGAGACTATTTCAAATTTTATATTTTTAAAATAAGATGGTATTAAAATTTTAGAAAAAATTTTAAAGAGAGAATCTAGCTAAAAACTTTTAGAGAGGGAGAAATAAAGGATTTGCATTTCCAAAAAAAAAATATTCCAAGCAATTCAAACATAAAAATTTGATCCAAACACCATATTCAAAACCAGGGATCGAAACAAGCCTTTATGTATGTTGAGGAAGCTCAAATTTGGGTGAAACAAAGTTGAACACCCGTATCGTAATGTTGTTCATATTCAAAACGAGGGATCCAAACAAGCTTTTATGTATGTTGAGTAAGCTGAAATTTGGGTGAAACAAAGTTGTGAACAGCCTTATCCTAATGTTGTTCTTAGTCTTTCTTTCCATGATGTTCTCGGCAACCCACGCCACCGACTAAGGAAACAAACCCTATCCGATTTTTCAATAGATTAGAAAGTTAAAGTGTTAATTGGTCGGTAAGAATGGATACTATTACGTGGTAATTCGGTGTTGTGATGCTACCGCTACAACCGCAGACCCTTTCCTACCTTTTCAATAAAAAAATGAACATCTCTTTCTAACTGTTCAAACTTTTTATTACTTTTTTACAGCCATCTTTATCTAGGCAAATATTTTGAAAAGCTATTCCACACAAACATTTTGAAATCGACTCAGGCCAGGTGGAATGAGCGAAGTTACTTGCGTATGTCTGAATGGACTCGCCCAAGAAGCCCCATATCATCTATGCTTTAGAAAAAATAAAATAAAAAATTGAAAAAATGCTACAAACTTAGAAAGTTGGGATTAATGTAAAACATGAAATATTTCTCAAAAAAGATATTTGATAGTGCAAAAAATTGTAGGCTATGGAAAATACTTAAAAAAAAAAAACTGCGAACTTGCAATTCAAAACTATTTTTTTAGCTATTAATCAAACAAATGATCATGGGGTTATCGAAGAGGGTTGAATCACAATTAAATAAAACCAATTTTCAATAGTTTTGGATAAAAAACGAGGGAGAAATCAATGGAATGGTAGATAGATTAGGGTTTGTGTTGAAATCTGTTTTCTCACTAAAACCGAGATTTTTCAATAAACAAATAAATATAGGGATCTTGTAAACAGCTGAATAAAGAATAAATCACACTAGATTTCAATGGATTAGGATGAAAAACGAGAGAGATCCATGTTTAGGTGGTTGGTTCAAAATACAAATCCTTTTCACCAAAACCCAATGAATAAATCTCCAAATCATAGGTTTTGTCCGAATCGATCAAAGATGGATGAATTTAGATGAAGAAAAATATAGGCTTATAAGTGAAAAGTTTGATCAATATTTATCAAAATTATTCATAAAATACCAACAGTGTCACCCTACTATGTACACAAGATTCCAACTTAACTCATCTCCCCCAAAGGGGGAGGCCAAGAACTCGGCCGAGTCCCAGAATGCAAAATTGTAGCAATCCTGTAGTTAATCTTTTTTCGCCTAACACACCTCTCTCTCTCGCACACACATCACTATTTGTTCTCGTTTAAACTTTTCAAGCATGTTTGACAGCAAGAAGCTCGAGATTTGATATTTGAAGTTCTAGAACTCTTGTTCGATAACCTGTTTCGAAATTTTAGGAAGTGTGGATGCCTTCGTTTGATAAACCTACAACATTGAAATCTTCGAAATTTGGAAATTAGTTAGTTTTAGTTGTTTACTACAATTTTCAAGGATGAGTGTGTGATTGTTCGAAGAAGGAAATTTTTGAGTCATATATTCAATAGTTGGTCCAACAAAAGGAATGGATCAAATTATAAAAATAAAATAGATATTGCTTTTAGTTTTGCATGCAATTTTATATGTGTTAGGGCCTGAACTTTTGCAGCGTATTGCTTTTCACAAGCAAGTAGACGGCACAGGAGAAACGACGTGCTTGGAAAACCGTGCGCGATGTGTTACCACCATACACAATTAAATAGGGTAGTCCAAGGGACTACCTCTTTTCCTTCTTTTTCCTCTCCCTTGTTCACCGCTTCCCCCCCCCCCCCCCCCCCCCCCTTGTTTGCCACTTAGTTGTGGCATGCCGCCACCCCTCCTCTCCCAACCCATGTTACACCCCAACCTCACTCCAAATGCTACACTCTCTCTCCCTCTCCCTCTCCCTCACGCTATCTTCTTTGGCCTTAGAATTTGAAGGCTTTCTATTCAACCACCATTAGAAGCTTGGGTAAACCTGGAGGTCTCTTGGCACAAGTAAGTAGATTATAGCATCCATGCTTTCATAGTTTTTGTTTGAATACAAGCTTGAGCATGTATGTTAGCATGCTAGAATAAATTCTGATTTTTCAGGATTGTACCTCTTATTTGCATGATAGATTGAGCCTTAAAGGAATTTTTCTTGGCTATAAAAATTGGTGGGTAAACACCCTTGTGAATCTGGTTTAAGCTGAAAATAACCTTGCATTAATGCCTATTTTAGTTTGAAAGTTACTAATTACTCTTTGAAGTGTGCCAAAATTTGGGTATGAAATTTTGTAATTTTCCAAAAAGATGCATGCTCTGTAAATTGAACTTTTCAGAGACTTATATACATCAAAATGAGTTAAAAAATAATTTAAATGAAATCTATGTGTGTCTACTGTGATTTTTCTGTTTAATCTCAATTGACATTCTTTACGGATTGAGAGCTATGTTTCTATTTGTGAGTACATGTCACTATTATCAAATTTCAGCAGATTTCAGAAATATCATTCCTGTTGTGCTGATGTTTTGTTTCACCAAATGAAGTCCAAATGACTTATAGCCATAGCTATTTGAAAGATACATGAGTTTACTATGAGTTTCATGTTTTAACCTTGTCCAAATTCTGTACAATTTGAGAGTTGTGTTTCAAAGTATGTGCACATATATTTGTTGACAGATTGCAGAAAACTCATAAATTTTGTCCCCATTTTTAAATAATCAAATGGGGTTCAATTTCCTTCAAACCACTTTTATTTGAATGGTCTATGTGTCCTTTTGAATTCACATGTTCAAAGAATTTTGAAATTATTTCTAAATCAAGAGTTGTACATCAAATTATAAGAATACCTCACTGATGACCAAACTCAGCAATTTCCAGAACTATTGCTTCTATTACTTTAAGCTTTTGATGGACCAAATTGGGTCCAAATGCTCTCAAATTACTATCACATGAAAGCTAAGAATGTTAAATTGAAAGTTTGTTTTGGAATTATATTGAAATTCCGTATAAAATTGATGTTTATATCCCAGATTATAAAATATACCTCAATAGGACATTTCAGAATCTCAAGACTCTATATTAGCCCTAAATTGGTCATGGTCAATTAAGCTTCATACTTTCTGTGATTGAGGGAGGCTCATACTCACTCTGAAAGAGCAATTGAAAAGAAGTAAATTTCCCTCATAAGTTGGATGGTATGTCTCACCTTGTACAAGCATATTTATGATAAGAATTATAATGAATTCTTAGTCATTGAGTAGATCATAATCTGTTATGCATCAATATGTTGAACATGGCTTGATTCTTTTGTAAGATGATGCTGAAACGGCATACTTATGATACCATGAATGTTCCTGACCTCTTGAAATGAGTGAATGTTTAAGCATGCTTATATTAGGTATGATACCTATATAATTCTGATTCTGGCCACTATGCAATGGGTCTTCCATTGGTAGTGGATACTGTATCTCTGTTATCTGATTCTGCTTATGATTCTGGCCACTACACAACGGGCCCTCCATTGGTAGTGGATAATATATTTATCTGATTCGAATTCTGATCCTGACCACTGCGCAATGGGTCCTCCATTGTTAGTGGGTACTGTAATTCTGATAATTGCCTGCTACAATGGGTCCTCCATTGGTAGTGAGGTATATTATACCTCGACTCCTATGATAAGAGAGGAGTCGAGATGTAACTGTAAATAACTGGGAGGGTCACGCCCCCCACTCTGTTATGGGGACTATATATTGGGTCATCCAATGGTATTGTAACGCCCTCTCGCCTGATGGCACCAGGGGAGGGTCGTGTCTTGCAAGGCTTCAGCCTATCGTAAACCTCAAAGTGCGCTGGGGATTGTGTGCGTGAGTGAGGACATTACGAAGTGGGGCCCCTCACTTGCATTGTCTTCCTTCCTGAATGAGGGTAGAAGTCACAAGTTACAGGACTGGCTTAGCCTGGTCGATGTGACTTCTTCTTTGGGAGTAGGCCTTATTAATTTTTGTCGGTCTGAACTGTATGCCCTAGCTAAGGTTCTGACTGTGTGATAGTGATCTATGTATGTATTCCTATTTAGCTCATGAAAAATGGAAAGCCTTGAGATCTGAACTTTTTCTGCTCACTCTGTCTGTATCTATTAATGTATGATTGTATTCAATGATCTTGCATGAACTGTGATAGTTGTGGGTCTGTTAACCTTTAGGAGTGCAACTAAGTTGGAATGCAAGGGTGTTGAATTCACTTACTGAGCCTTTAGCACATACCACTCTTTTTCCCCTCTGTGTAGAGTGAGATCTGATACCCTAGTGTGGACAGTTGGATGGTGGTGGCAGTCTTTTTGAAGTTTAAAGTTCCAGTTCGTGACTCTTTTGACGGTAGGTGCCTGGTGGATATGTGAAATTGTATTTTGTAGAATTCTGGAATATTTGTGATCAGGCTTGTTATGCTTTGAAATTATTGTAACATGAAATTTTGAAGTTTGATATAAATGGTGCTATTTTACTCAGTTTTGGATTTTGTTTTGTATGAGTTTTGGCTTTATTTCATGGTTTGTTGTGATTCCAAATTAAATTATACGTTGAGCCACTCCCACCTGAGTGACATGCATGCCCTCTGTGTTCATGATCCCACGCTCTGTCGCCCTCCGGTATGGGACGGTGCGGGTCGGGGAGCGGGGTCGTGACAATATGAAATTGTTGCTTTCTTGGTAATTTTAATTTTTCTCATTGTCTATCAATAATAATGCACTATCGTATTGTTTACGCTCCAATCCGTGATGATTTCTGGGATGAGATCTGCTCAAATCTTAGCAAAACTTTAGTTAAATTTATGAAAGGTAGATAAAGTGGGGTTACTCGAATTATGGGCCAAAAAATGATACATATCTATTCAGATATGATCCTTTCTTGGATCCACTTGTACCTCCAGCTTCTAGATCTACATATTTTGCATTAAAAATTCTTTTAGAACTTTACAAACTAAGAAAAAATGAGAAAATATAGAAAATAAACTAAATAGAACTGATTATAAACTAAAATTCAATAAAGAAAAGAGAATTATATCTGGGAACCTGGAACTCAAAGTTTCGAGCTTGGATCAGGTTACTCTTCTGATTTTGTGTCACCATCTCCTTTTGGAAGTCTCTGCTTGCTGGAATCAGTAGATATAAGGTATTTTTATCTAGATCTAGGGTTCCTAAAGCTGGAAAATTTTTGGCAATATCTACTTAGGCATTCCTGAGGGTTTAGGGGGAATTTTCCTTAGTTTTCTATGTTTTTTGGGTGCTCTTAAGATTAAATTTAGGGATTTTTTCTTATTTTTATAAATTTTCGAAGGTTTTTTCATATTTTCAGGTATGTTTGAGCCATTTTCCTAATTTCAAAAAGGACTTCTTGATCTATTCTACTCTCATTTGGAGTTCTATAAGGGGTATTTATAGGATTCAATTAGTGATTTTTCTTATTTTTGGAAATTGTTTCGGAATTTTTTGGATTTATCTTGAATTTTTAGCTTTATCTCATTAAAAAACATGTTTTACCTCATCATCGAGCCAAATTGGGCCCATCACGGGTTTTGACGTCCCGCCTGTCACGCCCTGTGTCGGGTGGGTCACCTTGAGCCCATTAAGTAGGGACTGAAATGTTATTTTTGGTATCGTTTTAACCGTAGATCCGATTTGGGTGATTATTTGACCGTTGGAAAACTCTTAGGGTCTACTTCAATTTGGAGTAGGTCTTATTCAGTTTTGGGATAATTATATTGGGTCTAGGTTGCCTATAATCTACTACGGTTTTTGTGGTCCTTCGAGCTCAGAATCGAGGTGTTTAGGAATTCCCTTAACCAGAATTTTGAAAGGGGTGTCTATAGTTGTCCCTCTTTGGCTTTCACCTGGGGCACCAGGTGAATGGCAAAGAAGTAGACATCTAAAACATGGTAGGAATGAAAACTCTTTCCCAGGGATCGTTCTTTTTGAATGACCAATACCTTTTAGGGAGGCGGTATGTTGATGGATGCTTTTGATCCATAAAACATCGAACTAACATTGTTATCTTTTAGTCAATGCAATTAAGAGGTCTCCGACAATCACAATCCTAAGTGACTGGCAATAGGATTTGTTCTATCTTTGTACCGATGATATTCCTTGTTGTAGCCACCCTGATGCTACCTCGATGCTGTCTTGTAGTCATCTTCAACTTTAGATGTTTTTCTTTGGGTCTGGTTCTTCAATCAAATGTAATTTTGATTTAGAAGAAATGATGGGATGATAAATTCCTGACTAATTGAACTTCTTGTTCGCCATTGATTCTGATTCTTGAGGACCATTAGGCCTTTTTGTTTGGAAACCTATGGATTGGTTTCTATCTTCCTAAGGGTTTGCAAGCATGGTAATTTGGGATTTGGTGGCGGCGGAAACATCATATCCAAGCCTCCATGAAACTCCTTCATTTTTTAAAACATTTTTAGAAGGTTTTGAAGATAGATAGAATTTTGAAACAAAAGCAGAGTTCCAGGCTACTTCTTAACTATAGAAATTAGGTTTTTTGAAAACTCATGAAACACATGAGGAGAATTTTGAAGATGGATGAGAAATTTTGAGAAAAATAAAAAATAACATAAAATTTGGTTAGTAGTTTAGGCTCGTGCTACCATGGAGCTCTCTGAGCAGTTTTACATCATGTAGTGATGGACGTTTTTGTACCTACGCTGATTCTTTTGCGTCGAATGGGTTTGATGTTGATTGGAATTGGGTACCCGGTCTTTTTATCATCATACGGGTTAGATGTCTTCCTGTCTATGCTCTTTTACATCACCCAAGTTTGACATTGATTGTCTATTTTGAGATTTTCCTGACTATTTCATGTCATTTGGGTTGTACGTCTTTTGGCTGAAATTTTCCTGACTATTTGACATCGTAGTGGTTGGACATTTGTTAGGTGCCTCGATCTCGCCCTTCAGTTCGGGATGACCTGGCGGCATATGTCTCAGGTATCAGGGGAACCCAAGAAATGAGATTGCTCTCTTGGGAACCTTGTTAGGAAACAAGGGCAGGTATACTAACCAATGAGAGAGAAATTTAAGGTGAGTTTGGGATTTACTCAGGCTGGTTCACGTGGGCGCCCTCTTAGATAATGAATAAAGCCCCCCAGTCCTTCAATTGGTTCGAAATCGCCTCCCTTGGCTTGTACTCTACTGTTTCTGCAATCACACACACATGGTTAATGTTACAAGACAAGTGGGCCAAAGGACCCCACATTGTCTTTGGGCGAATGTACACAGGCGTGCATATCCAAGAGAAGAAAGGGAGAATAAGAAAATAGAGACTGGGGTGAGAAGAGAAACAGAGAGATAGAATAAAAGAAAGGGAAGAGGAGAATTTGACCAAGTAACTAGATTAACACAGTGGCTAGACCAGTAAGTGATTGGCCTGACGTGGTAGCAAGACATACACGGTAACTCGGACCAGCACAACAACATTACTACTAGACAACAGAATCAATGACCAGCTTAGCACGATGGCGAGCCTGTCGTGACAGTAAGATGGGAACGGTAACTAGACCGGCACCACAACATTACTGTTAGATGACAAGACTACCGTGAAAGTGCTAATCTTAACCTTCTTTAGTCAAATGAAAGAGGAAGAAGAAAGAATAGAGAAAAGAAAGAGAGGGTAAAGGGAAAATATGAGAAGAAAGCAGGGGAAGAAAGGAGAAAGAAGAGTAAGGAGAGAGAGGAAAAGAAAGAGAGAGTGAAGAGAGAAGAAGAGAAAAACATAGTAGAAGCAGGGAGAAGAGAAAAGAAGAGGGTATGAAGAGACAGAAAGAAATAAGAAAGAGAGGAAAAGAAGAGAGAAAAGGAAGAAGGAAGAGAGAGAAAAACAAAGGAAAAAAAGGAGGAAGAGAGATAAAGGTGGGGAGAGAAAGATAGAGAGAGAAGGAAGACATGAACGGTGATGGGCTTCCGCCGTCCATGATATGAGGGAGATAAAAGAGACAAGGGAGAGATGGAAGAGAGTAGAGGAAGGGAAACACTGACGGCGATGAGCTTCCACCATCCATGACAAGAGAGAGAGAAAGACAAAGAGAGAAGGAAGACATGGATAACAATGGGTTTCTGCCGTCCATGAGGAGAGAGTGAGACAAGAGAAGACACATGGATGGCGATGGGTTTCCACCGTCGATGAAGAAGGAGAGATGAGAGAAGATGCATGGACAGAGATTGGCTTCCACCGTCTATGGCATGAAAGAGAGGAGAGAGAAGATGCATGGATGGTGATGAGCTTCCACAGTCCATGATGAAGGAGAGAGGAAAGAGAAGATGCATAGACGACGATGAGCTTCCGTCGTCCTTGACATGGGAGAGAGACAAGAGAAAGAACATGGACGGCGATGGCTTCTGCCATCTATGACATGACAGAGAGAAGAGATAGGGAAACATGGACGACAAGCTTACTCCTCCCATGACAAGGGGGTAAGAGACCTGGACAGTGACCTGGCTCGCCACTAGGGTTAGGCTAAACTCACTATTCATGTTCCAGGAGATAAGAAAGAGAAAGAGAATGTCACGTGCATTGATAGGTACTGCAGTGCATGACTAAGGAGGAGAGAGAAAGAAATATTAGAGAGAGAAAAGGAAAGAAAGAGAAGAGAGAGGAAGAAAGAACAGAGAAGGAAAGAAGGAGAGTGAGAGAGAAACATAGAAGAGAGAGAAAGGAAAGATAGAGAAAAGAGAAGGAGAGAGAAAGAGAAAGACAAGAGGAGGAGAAAAAAAGAGAGGCGAGAGGAGAGAGAAAGAGAGATGAGAGGAGGAGAGAGAAAGTGAGAGTGAGAGGAGGAGAGAGAAATTACTTTGCCGAAGAGTACCAGCCTTTTTTTACTCTCTATTCTCTCTCTCTTCAAGACGCACCCACAATCTCAATGTAAAAATCTCAAATCTTATTCATGAAATTGAAGAATGGGGGAAAGTCCTTTACAATAGGTTTAGCATGTATTTATAGAATTGGGCCCAAACATGGGTGGATGCTCAAAATCTACACCAATTGATGATAACTACAATTATTTTGAATTAAAGAAAAATCTAAAAATAGGGTGCAAATGATGTTTTTGCCCCTGCCTAACAATTCATGGAATTTCAAACAGTTCTTATTGCTGCCCTAGAACGTGCGTGATCTTCCATGGCTAATTTGGGGTTGCTCCGGCGCTCGTTTGCCCGAAAGCTGATTATTTTCTTATTGAGCTCGGTATGACGATCGATTTGATACTAACTTTGAACCACGGATCACGTTTTTAGGCCACGATCATGCGACTAGAAATTTGTATGGATCATGAAAACTGTGGATCGATAATGTGCTCGTTCCTTGATAGTTTTCTTTGATTTCTTTGTTGAATCGTACTAAGCATGCCGTCACAATCGCGTTGCAACAAATGCAACTCAATTTCATGCCCAAACGAAGATTTCACAACTTTTAGATTTTGGCCGGAATCTAGATATCCGACGTCTGAAATTTGCAGCCATTTCGACGCCTTCATGTGTGAAATCCGACCATTCAAATCTTACGGGGTTTGACCCAGAGATAACACTAGATCTTACGCACGCGATGGAACTGATCTTGTGTCGATCCGATGTGCGAGCGTTGTGATATGACCGCTTGAGTGGGTCCTGGTGCTGTTGAATTTTCTGCAACTTTTGCTGCGAATTTCCAATTTCTCTCTAGATTTTCTTCCTATTCAGGCATCTTCACGAGGCGTATCACATATTGAAACGCTCATCTTGATGAGACGAACATGCTCCAAAATGTTTGAGTGTGATCCGCCTCAAAACGAGTGAGATACGGATCTTCAAAGTTGCTATTTGTGACTATGCAAACAGTCACCATTAATGGTGATTTGGTGCGTAGGAATAGTGTGCAACCTATCCTTTTTTGGTTTTTTACCCATAACTTTGTCTTGGAGTGACCTATCCCTTTTCAGTCTTTTACCCATAACTTTGTCTTAGAGTGTCCGTTTGAACTGAAACTTGATCCGTAGGGGTTTTCGACTGTGCTAAATCCAATGGTGGTAGTCCCACATCTGTTTGATGCATCAAAAAAAAATTTCTAGTTATGGGGTCCGTTTCGGGGTGCTAAAGGCTAATTTTTCCAAAATTATTTATTTGTCTGCACTACCTTAGACATGTCGAATTGCGATGAAACATTGCAGGTGGCCTCTTGGAGTCCTTAAGAAGATTTTCACTAGCTCTTGGGAAATTCTAAAACTGTCAAAAATTCCACCGTAAACCAGGGCTCTATTGACCGACTTCCTCTTTATTCTGCATCGGGGACCCAAGGTGTTGAAAAATGCCATCAAAGAGCTTGCCCCACCGAATGTTGTGCTTTGAGTGAAGCGAGAAGGACAACATTCGAAAAATTTCCTTAGCTTTATTATTTTTTTCTTCTTAGCCACATGACCACATGAATACCGAGGAGATCCACGCAATGTTGTAACTAGGATGCTCAGACATTTGGATGCATTGTACAGGTCCATCTGTGGAGACTTTATGGGAGAAGAGACTCTTTTGAGGGATCCTATAGAAGTCCTCACCCTCAAGGGACTATTTCTGATTTTGACAGTTGAGGATTTTATACAGACCTCGTTGGTCAGAATCAGGCCTGTTTGGTGGCCAAGTGTCATGCTTAAGGGCACTATTCCCATTTGGTCTAGGTTTTTATGTTTTGTTTTTTGTTCTAGATGGTCTGTTGAAGGCCCTTCTGTTAACGACCATCTGCTTTGTGCACCAGAACATCCTTGACTGGTAGGGTGCCTCAGTTTATCGAGGTGACCGGCTTTGGGTATAACCCCAAAGTTTCAACAAATCAGGATACCTCTCTTCTTTGTCTGAGGCGTCCTCTAAGGGCTCAATCCTGACTGCTGCATCATAGGTCCAAGGTCTAGCTGACTTAGCCTTCTTGGGGCATCTTCAATATCTTGGAGTGCGTTAGTGACCTCTTGAGAATGGTGCTCTTCTTCATGAGACTTGTCCCGCCTCCTTGGCGAGTCTTCTGTCCTTTGAGTTCTTTTGCAAATGGACTCAAGCTGTCAAAATCTTTTCTTGATGCTCGTCTTTTTGGGTCTTGGTATTGTGGAACCAGGGATTTTTCTTTTGAATGAGGGCTGAAGCCACCTATGGAGGTGAACGCTGTATCAACCTGCTTATTGGTCCAAGCACCCTTTGGCGGGTTTTCACTTGGACTTGGAAAGCGGCGTCGTAGAGACGGTTTTTACCAACCTCCTTTATTTGGGTCTTTTTTACCCATGATCTTTCGGCCATGTCCACCCTTATACTTTCATTTTTACTCATGGTGCCCTTTTTGAGTTTCACTGTGCCCGGGTCTTTATTTTCACGGAACTCTCTTACTGATGGTTTCGTGACCATGTCCGTCCGTCATTTTTACTCATGGCATTCCCTTAACTAGGTGTATACCATGCCCGTTATTCTATTTTTTTTTGTGAGGGCGTGGTTAGGGTCATGGCTCTGGGACCTATGCGAAGCAGTTTAATGTCATGCAGTCAAGACGTGCACTACAGTATAGCTAGACCATGGTGGAGGTGAATGGCAGTCTATGGAGGCCGTGGAGTAAGTATGGTCGTGGTTTGAATCACTTTGGAGAGATGACGTGAGGCTTCTTTTGAAAGATGGATGGCGTATGGATGGAATGGAAGGTGGAAAGTGGTGACCCACTAGCGGACGACGAGTATGGATGGCGGGATGGCTCACCGTTTTGTGAGAGTGGGCAAAACGCACTGGGGAATGATGATGGTAACGAGGAAGATGGATTTAATGGGGGTTTAATAAAGATGGTGCGTACACTATCGGGTCGATTAGGGAAGACGGGCGTGAAGTCGCATGTAACGGGTGTGTGCGCATGTGTGGGGGGCGTGTTTAAGGTCATGTCTTCTAGACCTGTGTAAAGTAGTTTAACGTCATGCAGCTAGGACGTGCACTATAGTTTAGGTTCATATAGCTTGAACCGTGGCTGTGCAGTTTAGAGTCATGCAACTAGGACCATGCAGTTTAAGGTCACGCAACTAGACCTCCGCTACAATTTAAGGTCGTATAATTCGGACCATGGCTATGCATTTTAAGGTCAGACCATGGCTATGCATTTTAAGGTCATGCAGCTTGGACCATGCAGTTTATAGTCGTTCACCTTGAGAATTCAATCCGTCGCAGTAAGACGAGGGGTATTGGGAAGGTGCACAATCACTGGGGAGACGAAGAGGCTTAGGTAATCGAAGAGTCACAGGAGCCGAAGAGGCGCGGGGAGATGAAGGGTTTTGAGGAAGCTGGAGGGTCATCGTCGTAAGCGAACATGCATGGTGATAGAGGACACAACCAGCGTTAGCCCCTTGTCAGACACAATCGGCGTTACTCCTCGTAGTCATAGCAGGCGTTAATCCTTGAAGACATAGCCGACATCAACCTTTGGGAAACACAACTAGCGCTGGGCATTAAAAACATAGCCAGCGTTAGTCTTTTAAAGACACAGCCAGTGTTAGGCTTTGAGAACACAGCCGGCACTACGCATTAGTGAACATAGTCGGCGCTTGCCTCACGTGACGCTAATCAGTGCCTTCATGGCACGCACAATGTTGATCGCATGTAGCGGTTGTTGTTCACTAATGGACGTCAGCAAGTTATACCCATTTGTGGTCAGGCTTGGCAACGATTTGCGCGCGGCGATTATCACGCACAACACTGGGTCTCGCGAGGCGATTGTCACGCACGGCACAGGGTCTCACGCGGCGATGATCACACATGGTGCTGACTTGGGTAGGCAAAGGGTGGTGACCAATGGTAAGGCCGGGACTATGAAGCCTGTTGGAAGCCAAGTCCTCCAGCACAACAGTGAATTCTATGTTGTTATGTGGAAGGGTACTTACTGTGAAAAGGGCGTGCTCTCCGTCATAGGTCAGTTCCTTGCTAGAAGGGTCTGCTTTGTATGTTTGATATAATCAATCTAAAACCCTTCCCTCGGCACGGGAGCAACTCTTTAGCTTGTAACCGTCCTCTTTTCCTCAGATGAAAGAGGAAAGTTGTGGGTCAACTGTTCTCTTTTTCTCAGATGCCAGAGCAGCGCTTTGGTGCAACCGTTCTCTTTTCCTCAAATGCAAGAGATTTGTAACCTCCCTAATAATGGGCTTTGATTGTAACTTGTAACTTCTTCTAATCCAATAAAAAGAGTTAAAGTTCGTTTGGACAGTCTTACTTCTTTTTCCTTCCTTTTCTTTTGCTCTTAACTCCTTTCGTTTGCACATTGGATCTTTTGAGAGCATATTAGGGATAATACTTCTTTAGGTATCGCCCATTGATGGGGGGCATCGCCTCCTCTCCATCAGGATGTGCCAGTATGTGAGCTCCATTTGGAGAGATTTTCTTGACTATAAAGGGGCCTTCCCATTTAGGTTGAAACTTCCCTTTGTGCAGCCCGTGCATAACAATTGGCCTTTTAACGGCTAGAACTAAATCCCCACGGGCGAATGAGTGGACCTTGATAGACTTGTCAAAGCCTCTCTTCATTCTCCCCTGGTTCAGTTAGAGATTCTACTGAACCTCTAGCCTCTTTTTATTGAGCTCATCTAACTCTTGATAATGAAGCTTGACTCTCTCATCTTCAGTCAGTCCTTTATGTATGGCGATACGTAGCGAGGGTAGTTGAATTTCAAGAGATAAAACTGCTTCACCCCCGTAGACTAGGGAATATGGAGTGGAATAAGTGGCATTCGTGTGGTAGTATGATAGGCCCATAGCGCTTCAAGAAGCTTCTCGTGCTAGTTATTCTTTGTATTCGACACTGATTTCCTTAAAACGTTGCACATGGTTTTATTGAAAGCCTCAACTAAGTCGTTCGCCTGAGGGTGATACATAGTTGAGTACTTCCACTCAAAACCGAACTGGTTAATCCAGCGATCAATATGATGAATTCTGAATTGAGGACGGTTGTTAGATATGATCCAGTCAGGCACCTTGAATTGGTATATGATGTGATGCCAGACAAAATTGGCCACCGTAGCCCTAGGAACTTGGTTAAGGGGGACTGCTTCAGCCCATTTCGAGAGATAATCTGTCATCGCTAGAATGAAGACATGAACCATTACAGAAGGAGGGTCGATGGGCCCCACAATGTCCATTCCCCATTGGGAAAAAGGCCATGATGCCACTGTAGGGTGTAAGGGCTCTAGTGGCTGATGAATAAGGCTTGAATGCATTTGGCATACCTGACACTTCTTAGCATGGTTTAAGGAGGCGACAGTCATCGAAGGCCAATAATACCCCAATCTACAAATCCATCCGTAGAGCTTAGGGCCGGACTGATGCAGACCACAAATGCCTGAGTGTACTTCTTCCAGCATCATATTTTCCCCTTGTGTATCTACACACCTGAGAAGAATTCTGTCAAAAGATCGGCGGAAGAGAGTATCCCCTTCGAAGAGGGTGTACTTGGTAGACATTCGGCGCATATTATTGTGCTCAGTACGATATTCATGCAGTCTACCATACTTTATGAAATTGATGATTGACTCTCTCCAATCTTCCGCTTGCTCAATTTCTACACACATTGGTTCGAAGAATCCGGCTCCTGTTTTTGAACTTTAGCTCCTCGACTTTGTGTCGTTTCCTGTTCAGCTTTAATAACCTCTTTGGCTGATAGGAGTGCCCCGAATGGGTAAGGCGGGCACTCAGGAAAGAGGATTCTTTCATCATCCGCATCTACCTCTCAGGTCAATGTGTTTCCACTTTGCCAGCCAGACATGTGTAGGCCTTAGGGAGAACAATTGAATTGTAGCTCCAAGCTTTGCGAGTGCACCAGCCTATGAGTTTAATCTCTTAGGGATGTGAGTCCAGGATACATCATGGAACTGAGTCATGTATGATTTTACAGTATCATGATAGGGCTTGAGAGTGTCCTTTCTCATGTCATAGATCCCCTTAAGCTGTTGAATGACCAACTCAAAGTCGCCATAGATTTTGAGCTGTTCTAAGTCCAGATAGAAGGCAATCTCCAACACAATTATAAGGGCTTGATATTCCGCCTCATTATGAGAACGGGATTTGGTGAGAGAAAAGGATAGAGGAAGTATCCCTCCTTTCAGAGTCATGAACACCACTCCAACACCTCTGCGATCATATTGGAAGGCACCATCGAAGTACGTCTCCCACGCATGAGCAAGTTCTGTATAGAATACCTCTTCATCAGGGAAGTCACTTGTTAAAGGAGATTTTGTCAGTATAGGATGTGCTGCAAGAAAATCAGCAAGGGGTTGACCCTTAACGGCCTTTGTGGTACATATGTGATGCTGAATTCCATCAAAAATAATGCCCACTTAGGAAGGCGTCCCGACAAGCATGGGCGTGTCATGAGAAAATTTGCAGGGTCAGCTTTTGATATGAGTTTTACTTCATGACTGAGCAAGTAATGACAGAGCTTTTGTACCATGAAGATTAGGGCTAGGCACATCTTCTCTATAGGGGGATAATTCTTCTCAGCCTCTTGCATCCTGTGGCTGAGATAGTATAGTGCAGTCTCTTTCCCTTTATCGTTGTTTTGTGCCAATAGTGCCCCAAGTGACTCGTCAAGAGCGGTCACATACAGGATGAGAGGTCTTCCCAACACTGATGTAGAGAGCATTGGGGGGTTGAGCAAATACTTCTTAAGTGCTGCCTGACATTCTTCATCCCAGATGAATGGGGTGTCTTTCTTCAACAGGTACTTAAAAGGCTTACAACGACTTAAGAGGTTGGAGATGAATTTGCGGATGTCTGTCAGCTGCACTTGAAGAGTTCACAGCTCTTGCAGTGTAGATGGTGGTGGAATTTCTTGGATCGCCTTGATCTTGACTAGCTTAATTTTCAGCCCTCAGTGTCTAACAATGAACCCCAAGAACTTCCCTGAACGCAAACCAAAAACGCATTTCAGCGGGTTTATCTTGAGCTGATGAAGGTGTAATCTTTCGATTACCTTTTCAAGATCTTCCGTGTGAACTTCTTTCTTTTTGGATTTCACCACCAAGTCATCTACATAACATTTGACCTCCTTGTGCATCATGTCCTTAAAGATGATGGTCATTGCTCTCTGATACGTGGTGCCTGCATTCTTTAAGGCAAAGGGCATCCTGGTGTAACAAAAGACACCTTTTGGAGTTAAGAATGTAGTGGCCTCCTCATCTTTTGGAGCCATCTGTATCTGATTATATACAGAGTATCCATCCATGAAGGAGAAGATCTGACAATGAACCGTGAATTCAATGAGCATTTTCATAAATGGCAAAGGGAATCATCCTTTGGACAAGTAGCATTCAGGTCGCGGAAGTCAATGTAGACCCTGATTTGGCCATTTTTCTTCTTGACTAGTACAACATTTGCCAGCCACTTCGGGTATTTGACCTCACGAATGAAGCCTACTTGCTTGAGTTTGGTCACCTCAGCATCTATCTGCATTTCAAGATCAGACATGAACCTTCTTGATTCTACTTGACAGGCTTGACGAATGGATCAATGCCAAGTCGGTGGACTACGATTTGAGGATCTAACCAGGCATCTCATGGTAATGTCAGGCAAAGACTTCCCAGTTTGCTCGTAAAAAGGCAGTAAATCTCTCTTTCTCCTTTGGAGACATGTTTGCCGAGATGAAAGTGGGCTTGGGGTCAGCTTCATCCCCTAAATTTATCTCCTTGAGTCCATCCAATGTGGGTTGACCGCCTTCTTCCCATTCTTCTGGGGCCTCTTGCAACTCCTCATCATTGTCTTCAAAAGTCTTCTCATTAACCTCTAATGAAGACACCCATACTCCTGACACTTCTTCTTTTAGCCAGGGTTGCTATAGAGCATGACCGTTATATCTTAAGCATGTTTGCCTCTGAAAGGGCCAACTTCGAGCAGGGCATTTATGTTGGGTCGAGGGAGTTCAGTCTGAGGTAGTTGGGATGGTTGCGACTTAGTGATTGTGCAGACAGCTAATACCTGGTGAGGACCTTCTTGATGTTCCCTTATGTCCACTATGGGTGTAAGCGGTATGGGAGGTTGAATGTCAGGTTTACGTGGAAGAGGTTTATTTTGGAGTGTTAACTTGCTTGATTGCGCAGCTGGCTTGGTTTGGGCAGTCTGAAGTTGAGGCTTAAGAACTGGTTGGGCATATGGGACTAGAGGCATCCTAGGGAACTGGAGGATTGGTTGATTATCTAGGGTATTTGGGTGAGGAAGGATCCTAGGGAGTTTGAGGATAGGTAAGTTATTTGATGTATTCGGGTGAGGGAGAAGTGGACGATAAATAGATTTTAAGATGCCTGGCTTCTGAGGTGGAGGTTGCAGCATTTTCCCTGACCTCAGGCTCATTTGCCCCGTGTTGGGTGACGCTTTTGAGATTTGCACCATGTGACAGGCTTCCGGCCAATAGAAGCTCTGCCCTCTTGACTCTCTCAACCTCTGTTCGAGGTCGGGCTCAAGGGGCCACTGGGGTTTCTTTGGCTTTGACTTATTGTTCTTCCTAATAGCAGTTGATGGCTCTGACTTAGCTCGAGCTGCCAAGGCGTCAGCGACTATTAGGAATCTAGCTGCCTGAGCTAGCATCTTTTTTAGCCGCCTCCGGTGCGCCCTGCTTATATCGGTTCCTTTGAGTTCTCTGTTGAGGGCCTCAAAATCTGTACATTTCAAGGTTGTATCTGCAAGAGACATAGAAATGAAAGAAGAAGAAGAAGAAGAAGGAGAAGAAGAAGAAGAAGATGAAGGAGAAAAAGAGGGGTTAGTAGGTGCGGAGGCTTTAAGGTCATTTCCCTAACTGAACCGATTTGGGTAGCGTTTTTTGGCATCACCAGGATTGGACATATGTAGGGAGACTTTTAGGTCTTTCCCCAGCTTAGACCATTGAGGGTGCTTTTAATGTCGTCGCCCTCATTGGACGTGCCCCGACTAGAAGGTGGTTGAGGGATATCCTTGGTCAGATGCCTTGATCTTGCCTCCCCAGATCTAGGTGATCGGGTGACACGTGCCTCGGGTTCGGAGGACCAAGGACTTGAGATCGCTCTCTTGGGAACTTTGTTCACAGAACAAGGGCAGGTGACTAACTGGTGAGAGAGGAATTTTAAATGTGAGGTGTGGACCAACCTCAGCAGGGTCCATGACTTACTCGGGCTGACTCTCATGAGCATCCTCTTAGATCACGACAGAATGCCCCCCAACTGCTTGAACTGGTTCGGTCTCGCCTCCCCTGACTTGCAATCTCCTTGTTTTTTACGTAGCACTATCATGGTTAATTTGTAAGACAAGTGGGCCGAGGACCCATCCTTTTCTTGGGGTGAACATGCACAGACGTGCACATCCAAATGGCAGAGAAGATGGAAAGTTGGGGGTGATGAGGAAGAGGGTTTGAATAAGGGAACTTGACAAGGGAACAAGACTAATATGATAGTTGGACCAGTACAGTGACTGACTCGGAATTGTAGCAAGACGGGCATGGTAACTCAAACCGGCGCGACGGCAATACTACTCGAAACTAAAGCCGATACGACCGTTCTAATCTGGTGTGGCAGCAAGACGGGCATGTTACTTTGGACCAGCACGACGCAATACTGCTCGACAACCAGACTGCTATGAAAGTATTAAACTAAGTCTACTCTTTAGTCAAGTGAGAAGAGAAGAAAAGATAGAAGAAGAGAGAGGAGAGAAGACGTGGGATGTAGGAGTAGGAAGGCCCTAGCGGCATTAGGCATCGCTGTCCATAGCCAGGGAGTAACAGTGTCATGGCCCCAGGATGACACTGGACATTGCTGCTCATGACAGAAGGTGTTGGCCATCGCCGTCGGCGACACGGGAAGGCAGGAACTACCCTTCGCGGACATCAATAGGCATCGCCGTCAGCGATAAGCACAGAGCATGAAAGAGAGGCATGTGGACGGCGGTGAGCATCACCGCGACCCCTTGCATGCGGCTATAGGCACCGCCGTATGCGATAGACGCGCGGCACAGATACGACCCCCACTCACGGTAATGAGCATCGCCGTCTGCGATAGACGTGCAGCGCAAGGGCGTTTGATCGTATTTTTCAGCTCCTTGGTCCTTGGCAAGAAGCAGGTCAATAAAGCCTACAAAATAGTTAAAATTCCCGTCAATCTCATAATGACACCAGAATTGGTCAAGATCGTCATTAGCATTTCAAAATACTACCTGCCAAGTTTTGTCGCATTCCGACATGTTTAAGGCAGTAAACACAATGGAACAATTTTTGGAAAAATGGCCTCTAAGAACCCTGAAATGGACCCTACAACTGGAACTACATTTTCAGTGTCTCAAATCACTGTGGGACCACCGTCATTAGATCCGACACGATTGAAAACCCCTATGGGCCAAGTATCGGCTTAATCGAACACTCCAAAACAAAGATATGAGTAAAACATTGAAACAGGAGGGGGGCACACATTATTCTCTTGTGGCCTCACTGCACCAAAACACCATTAAATGTGGCTGTTTTTACTGTCACGGGCAGTCACTTTCGGGGGCCATAAACTTGTTCTAAGTCGGATCGCTCCCTAATTTGGTGAGCATATTTATCTCATCAAGACGAACAATTCGACATATGGCATGCCCCGAGACGATGTCTGAGCAGGGAGAAAAGCTAAAGAGAAGTTGCCGATCCGTGAAAAAATTTTAAAAAATTCAGCAGCGAAATCATGACATGCTCTGGAACCCTATTGGAAGTAGAGATGTCAGGGTCATGGGTATCTGCGCCTGAGGTTGATGAAAAGACCTCTGAAAATAATGATGAAGAGTTCCAAGAGGCCCTAGAAGAATGGGAAGAAGGTGGTTAGGCCACAGCTGATGAACTCAAAGAAATAAATCTTGGAGACGAAGCAGATCCCAAACCCACTTTCATTTCAGCGAATATGTCTCCAGAAGAGAAAGAGCATTTCACTACCTTCTTGCGAGCAAATCGTGATGTCTTTGCTTAGCATTATCATGAGATGCCCGGCTTAGACCCTTCAGTAGCTATTCACCATCTCGGCATTGATTCGACTATCAAACCTGCCAAACAGAAATCGAGAAGGTTCAAGCCTGACCTCGAGATGCAGATAGATGCCGAGGTGACCAAACTCAAACAAGCAGGATCTATTCGTGAAGTCAAGTACCCGAAATGGCTAGCAAATGTTGTTCCCGTTAAGAAGAAGAATGATCAAATTAGGGTGTGTATTGACTTTCGTGATTTGAATACTGCCTGTCCCAAGGATGACTTCCCGTTGTCATTCACCGAGATGCTCATCGACTCTACCGCTCACTGTTAAATCTTTTACTTCATGGACGGATACTCCGACTCTAATCAAATAAGGATGGTGCCTGAAGATGAAGAGGTCACTGCATTCTTAACTCCGAAAGGGGTCTTCTGTTACACAATGATGCCTTTTGGATTAAAGAATGCTGACGCCACATACCAAAGAGTAATGACGACCATTTTCAAAGACATGATACACAAAGAAGTGGAATGCTATGTAGACGATTTTGTGGTAAAATCTGAAGAGGCCGATGCTCACATGAGCGACCTTGAGAAGTATTCGAGCATTTGCGTCTTCATCAACTTAAAATGAACCCGCTGAAATTCGTTTTCGGCTTGTGCTCCGAAAAATTCTTGGGGTTCATCGTCAGACATCGAGGGCTTGAAGTCGAGTCATTCAAGATCAAAGCAATCCAAGAAATGCTATCACCGACGATGCTTCGAGAACTGCGCTCCCTCCAAGGGCAACTAGCCTACATTCATAGTTTCATCTACAACCTCTTAGGTCATTGTAAACCCTTTACACACCTGCTAAAGAAAGATACCCCATTCATCTGGGATGAAGCATGTCACGCAGCCCTTGACAACATCAAGCATTATTTACTCAATCCTCCAGTACTCTCGACACCAGTATTGGGAAGACTCATCATTCTATATGTGACTGCCTTAGACGAGTCCCTCAGAGCATTGTTAGCATAAAACAATGAAGAAGGAAAAGAAACTGCATTATATTACCTCAGTCACAAGATACAAGGGAAGAATTATCCCCCTATTGAGAAGATGTGTCTGGCCTTGTTCTTCGCAGTACAAAAACTCCGCCATTACTTGCTCGGTCATGAAGTGAAACTTATATCGAAAGCTGATTCTGTAAAGTTCTCATAACATGCCCATGCTTGTCGGATTGCCTGGCTAAGTGGGCACTATTGTTGATGGAGTTTGACATCACGTATGTCCCACAAAAGGCCATAAAGGGCCAGGCCTTGACTGACTTTCTCGCAGCACACCCTGTACCGACAGAATCTCCTCTATCAAACGACTTCCCTGATGAAGAAGTATTCTATCCTGACCTTGCTCTTGTGTGGGAACTGTACTTCGACGGAGCCTTCCAATCAAATCGAGGAGATGCTGGAGTAGTATTCCTGAGTTCGAGAGGAGGAATATTGGCACTTTCTTTCTCTCTTGCTCAAGCTGGTTTTCATAATGAGGCAGAATATCAGACCCTTATAATCGAACTGGAGTTAGCCTTCGAACTCGACTTGGAGTAGCTCAAGATCTATGGCGACTCTGAGTTGGTTATCCAACAGGTCAAAGGGATTTATGATGTGAGAAAAGACACTCTCAAGCCTTATCACGATACTATAAAATCGTATATGGCTCAGTTTGAGGACATATCCCTGAGTCACAACCCTAGAAGGCTAAACTCGTAGGCTGATGCACTTGCAAAACTCAATTCAATTATCCTCATCAGAGCCCACGCTTGTCTGGGTGGAAAAATGGAGACACATCGAACTAAGAACCGAGGTCGATAAGGATGACGAGAGAAATATTTTCCCTAAGTGCCCTCCTTATCCATTTGGAGTGCTTTATCAGCCAAAGAAGTAATCAAGACTGAACAAGAAATAGCACAGAGTCAAGCAGCTAAGGTTTGAAATCAAGAACCCGAATTCTTTGACCCAATGTATGCAAAAATTGAGCTGGTAGAAGATTGGAGAGAACCCATCACTAGTTTCCTAAAGCATGGAAGGCTCCCAAAAGATCATACCGAACGCAACAGCATACGGTAAATGTTTAGCAAGTATACCCTCCTTGAGGGAGATGCTCTCTTCAGACGGTGGTTTGATGACATTCTTCTTAGATGCGTCGACATCCAAGGAGCAAATAAACTGCTAGAAGAAGTCCACTCAGGCATCTGTGGACTACACCAGTTTGGTCCTAAACTCTATGAATGAATACGCAAGTTGGGATACTATTGGCCTTCAATGATAACTGATTTCTTAAGCTATTCTAAAAAGTGCCAAGTATGCCTAATACACTCCAGCCAGGTTCACCAAGCTCCAGAGCCCTTACACCCAATGGTTGCATCATTTAAAAGCTGAGGCTTTCAATAAGACTCTGTGCAATGTCTTAAGAAAGTCAGTATAAAAAACAAGGAAGAACTAGCATGAGAAGCTTGCCGAAGCACTGTGGGTTTATCGTACTACTACATAAAATGCTACCAATTCCACTCCTTATACTCTGGTTTATGGGGGTGAAGCAGTTTTACCTCTCGAAATACAAATCCCTTCATTACGAGTCGCTATTCACCAAAGAATAACCGAAGATGAGAGAGTCAAGCGTCGGTATCAAGAATTGGATACACTAGATGGAAAGGATAGAGGCTCAGCAGAACCTTGAACTCAACTAATGGAGAATGACAAGGGCGTTTGACAAGTCTGTCAAGATCCGCTTGTTCACCTGTGGTGATCTAGTCTTAGCTGTCAAGAGGCCTATTGTTATGCATGGTCGACGTAAAGGGAAGTTTGAGCCTAAGTGGGAAGGTCCTTTATAGTAAAAAAGGGCTCGACTAACGGAGCCTACATATTGGCACATCCTGATGGAAAGAAGGCGATGCCCCCTATCAACTAGTGATACCTAAAGAAGTATTATCTGTGATGTGTATCCAAAGGAAAGGGACTCAATGTGAAAACAAGCAAGATAGTCCAAACAAAATGCCAACTTTTTTTATTACAGTAAAAATGAGTTACAAAAGCCCATTACTAGGGAGTCAGCTTTAATTCATCTGACGAGTAAGAGGATGGTTACAGGCCAAAAGACAAAGCAAAGCCCCTCTAAGAGGTTAGCCTCATTCCATCCGACATGTATGTCAAACCTACAAGCCAGATACCTCATCCGATGTGTATATCGAACATATGACGTAGGATCTATTCGACGTGCCTATCAAACATCCAAGATAAACTGCCTGGCAAGGAGCTGCCTTATGACGAAAAGCGTGCCCTGTTCACAGTGGATGCTCTTCCATAGAACAACATGGACCTCACTGTTGTCCTGGAGGATTTGGCTTCAAACAGGTACCACAAGCCACGCCCCATCCTTCGCCACTTTTTGCAGGCCCATGAACATCACTGTACGTAGCTCATCGCCGAGCGCTGCAAACCCCGCACGTGACTTACCTCCATACGCGAGCGCCTTTCTTGGCATCGTGATAAGCCACATATGCTGACGAGCGCCGGTTGTGTGCTCCAAAGGCCAGTGCCGGTTGCCTTTATTGAGGTTCAGTGCCGGTTGTGTCGGCACTCAAAACCATAAGCATCGGTTGCCTCAGCGCCAGTTGCACTTATGTTAGCATCGACTCTATCGCGACTGTTTGCCTCTCGAGACTCCTCGTTTTTCAAAACTTTAAGTTTTCGCACCTCCTTAATGGTCACATGATTTTCAAAGATGAAGGTCAAACTATCACCAACTGTACGCCTTCCCTACGATGGTTCACATCCTACAATCGTACGGCCCACCTCTGGCAACCATTCATCTCCCGCTGGAACTTTTCCTATATGGACGGAAACCCACTAAAGAACTTTCCCAACTGTGTTTTTGGCTTGAGTTTCACCAAAACCTCACCGGAAGACTCCTGAAAACTTCCCCTAAGTTCCCAGAAGCTTCTGCAACACCATGAGCAGTGTTGAAAAACATCCACAATTGTCGAGAACCCCTAAAAATCCCTACCAAAGAGGAAAACTGCACCAGAAATTCCGTCTCTTTCACGAAAAACTTCCCGGAGGATTCTTCTCTCCCTGTTCTTTGCAACTTCGCCAATTTTGGACAAAGTCGACACGCCGAAGGTTTTCTTTGCAAGACCCTTACCAAAATCCTGCTGTTTGTTGCAGAATCTTCCCTGCAAAACTCATGTTGAAGTCTAATTGCTTGCCAAAACTTTAACCGGGCACACCCTCTTCTCACTATTATAGAAACTTTTTGCTTATTTTTTTACCCTTGATGACAAATAAGGGAAAACAAGATTTTAGCCCCTTATATAGACTACGTTGCCCTCAAATGCCCCTCACAAAACTTAGAATTCCACTTGAGTCCAAGGGAAGCCATGCAACGGCGAGCTGGGTTGCGTTGCCCTCAAATGCCCCTCACAAAACTTAGAATTCCACTTGAGTCCAAGGGAAGCCATGCAACGGCGAGCTGGGTTGCCCGAGGTAACTCTCATTCCTAGCACCGTTTGACTTAGTGTCGGGTGAGTTACCAAATACAACCCTAGTGCCAGTTAACTTAACATCGAGTGAGTTTCCAAATACAACCCTCGCGCCGATTGACTTAACACTGGGTGAGTTTCCAAATACAACCCTAGCGCCAGTTAACTCAGTGTCAGTTGACTTCAGATAACATCACAGGTCGTTCACAACACCTTCTGAATCTTTAACAACCCAGCGCCGGTTATGTTGTGAGAACTCAACGCCGGTTTAATATTCACAATAGACCATTGGCGCTACACGTGGCGCCGACCGTATTTCAAGCGGTGTATGCCCTAACACTATCCCTAGTGAAGTTGCACCCAATCCATGATGTGTCATCTCCAATGGAGTTACACAAGGGCCGTTGCACCCAAACCGTGACTTCCCAAATGAAGTCAAGAGCTGTCCCTCATCCCCTAACCATACTGCAGCCCCTTGTCCCCAGTGGGGTTAAGGTCATTCTTGCATCTTCAATTCCCGTTGGGTCTATTTCACACCAAGCTATCTTATCCCCAGGGAGTCAGGTTATCCTCATAAGCCAATTCTCCAAAGAGTATGCTTACCTTCTTTAAACCCTAGTGAAGTCTACCTCTGTTGACCAGCCTTCATCAGGCCACCATTTCCATCTAAGCCTTCAGTTTGTGAATGGCCTTAACCATTTTATCCCTAGGGAGTCGAATCGCCATCCATAGACCTATTCCCCATGGAGCTCCACCTACATGGTGACACAGCCTCGGTCCATGCAGCACGACCCCAAACTGCACAGCCTCGGTCTAAGCTGCACGACCCTAAACTGCACAGCGTTGGTTCGTGCTGCACGATCCTAAATTGCACAACCTCAGTCCATGTTACATGACCATAAACTACACAACCTTGGTTCGTGCTGTACGACCTTAAACTGCACAGCCTCAGTCTTTGTTGCACGACCTTAAACTGCATAGCCCCAGTCCGTGCTGCACCACCCTAAATTGCACAGTCTCGGTTCGTGCTGCACGACCCTAAACTGCACAGCCTCGGTCCGTGCTGCATGACCCTAAAACTGTACAGACTCGGTCTAGACGCACGACGCTAAACTGCATGGTCCAAACTATATGACCTTAAATTGTACCAGTGGTCCGTGCTGCATGACCTTAAACTGCACAACACCATGGTCCAAACTATACGACCTTAAACTGTAGCATGGTCCAAACTATAGAACCTTAAACTGTAGCAGTGGTCCGTGCTACATGACGTTAAACTGCACAGCACCACGATCCAAACTATATGACTTTAAACTATAGCAGAGGTCTAGTTGCACGACCTTAAACTGCATGGTCCTAGTCGTATGAATTTAAACTACATAACCACAGTCTAGTGGTGTGACCTTAAATCATAGCACCCCGTCTTAGCCACATGATGTTAAAAGGCTCAGAAACCTCGGTCCAGTTATATGACCTTAAACCATAATGCACATCCTGCTGGCATGACGATGAACTGTTTTGCCTAGGTCACGGAGGCATGACCTTAAACGTGCCCTCGCATACACACACACACCTTTACATGCACTTTCACACATGCCTTTCCCAACCTACATGATTGTGTGCATGCACCACCTTCATTACCTCTTCAGTGAGTTCATTCATTGCATCACCATGCCTCATTCCCCAGTGAGTCTCACCCATGCTCACAAAACGGCAAACCATCCCGCCATCCAAACTTGTTGTAAGTTAGTGGGTCACCATCGTCCACTCACATTTCATACATCGTCCATCTCTCATAGGTAGCCCCGAGCGATCTCCCCAAGTGAGCCAAGTCACCACCATACTCACTCCATGGCCTTCATAGACTGCCATCCATCACCATCACGGTCCAACTGTATGACCTTAAATAATAGTGCACGTCTAGGCTGCATTACGTTAAACTATTTCCCACAGGTCCTGAAGGCGTGACCTTAGACACGCCTTCACAAAGAAGAAGATAAAAGAATAACGTGCATATTGATACCTGAACAAGGGAACACTATGAGTAAAAATAATGGATGGGCATGGTCACAAAACCATGAGCAAGAGTTTTGTGAATAAAAAACTGGGCACGGTGAAAACCTGAAAGGGCATCGTGAGCAAGAATGAAAAAAAAAAAGGTGGACATGACCAGAAGGTCATGGGTAAAAGAACCCCATAAAAATAAGTTGTTCAAAACCGTCTCTATGGTGCCGCTTCCCAAGACCAAGCGAAAATTCGCAAAGGACGCTTGGATCAATAAACAGGTTAATGCAGCACTCGCCTCAACAGGCGGCTTCAATCGTCACTCAAAAGAAGAAAATCCTTGGGGACATAAAAGCAGGAACCCAAAAACATGAGCTTCAAGGAAATGATTCTGACAGTCTGAGTCCAGTTGCAAAAGGACTTGAAAGACAGAAGACTCGCCAAGACGGCAAGAAAAATCTCATGAGGAAGAAAATTATTCTCACGAGGTCATAATTACACTCTAAAAGACAAACATTACAAAGGCAAGAAACTTACAAACCAAGGGGAGAACCTGTTAGAGACTTCAGCTCTCCTAGCCGACAGGCTCAGACCTTCGGAACTGGCTAACACTGCCCCCGATTAGGCCCGATAGTCGAGACCCAAAGTGGTACTCTAAACGTGAAAAGCAAACCTGGTGTAGCAGCACACAACGCCTACCAAAGAAAACCAACGAACCTAGACCAAATGGGAACAATGCCCTTCGCCATGCCAGTCAATTGCTGGATGGGTCGGATTCTGACTAACGAGGTCCGTACAAAATCCTCAGATTCAGAATCACAAACAGTCCGCGCAAGGGTGAGGACTTAGACAAGATCCCTCAAAAAAGTCTCTTCTCCCCCTAAAGTCTCCACGGACGGACCCGCGAACAATGCATCCCAACGTCTGAGTAGCCTAGTTACACCATTATGTGAATCTCCTCGGCGTTCATGTGGTCTTGTGGCTAGAAAGGAAAAAAAAGTAAAATCCAAAGGAAAATTTCCAAATGATTGTCCTTCTCGCTTCTCTTGAAGCACATTATTCGGTGGGGCAAGCTGTTTGAATGTATTTTTCAGCACCTTGGTCCCTGGTAGGAAACAGGTCGATAATGCTTACAAAACAGTGAAAATTATTGATAGTCTCATAATGGAACTAGAATTGGTCAAGATCGTCAATAGATCTCCAAAAGACCACTTGCCTAGTTTTGTCACATTCTGACATGTCTAAGGCAGTGAACAAAGGAATAGTTTTCGAAAAAATGGCCTATGAGGACCCTACAACTGGAACTACATTTTCGGTGCCTCAAATCACTATGGGACCATTGCCATTAGATCTGAAATGGTTGACAACCCCTATGGGCCAAGTTTCAGCTTAATCAGATACTACAAAATAAAGATATGAGCAAAACATTGAAACAGGAGGGGCCACACACTATTTCCTTGTGGCTTCACTGCACCAAAACATAGGTGGTTGCTTTTACAATCATGGGAAGTCACTTTCGGGGCTCGTAACTCACTCTCCCAAATTTGGTGAGCGTATTTTGTCATCAAGACAAACAATTCGACACGTGGCACGTCCTTAGATGATGTCCGAGCAGGGAGAAAAGCTAAAGAGAAGTTTCCGATCCATGAAGAAATTACAGAAAATTCAGCAATGACACGCCTTGCTCGATGGGAACCTCGTACATGATGGACGGTCAGATTTCATGCACGAAGACAATGAAATAACTGAAATTCTGGTCGTCGGTTTCTAGAATCAGATTAAAACTCAAAAGTTGCGGAATCCTCGTTCGGGTTCCAAATCACATCTCATTTGTTGCCACGCAATCATGACGGCATGCTTAGTGTACTACGACAAAAAAATTATAGAAAAACATCAAGGAACGAGTGCACTATCGATCCGAAGTTTACACAATTCAAACAAATTTCAAGTCTCGTGATCATGGCTCAAAAACATGATTCATGACTCGAAGTCAGTATCAAAATAATCACCATGTCGAGACCTACAAGAAAACAATAGTCTTTCGACCAAACGGGCATCAGAGCAACTCTGAGTCAGTCACAGAAGATCACGCAAGTCCTCGGGCAGCAGTAGGGACTGTTATAGAATTCCACATATTGTTTGATTGGGGCAAAATAGTCCTTTTGCACCCATTTTTAGAATTTTCTTTAATTCAAATAGATCTTAATTTTCAACAATTAGGTCTAATTTTGATCAATCCACTTATGTTTTGGCACAATTCTATATAAACAAGCACTGCCTCATTGTAAACATGACCTCTAGGCCTTTAATTGATGTTTTGAAGATTGAATATAAAGTTTGATTCTTTGTTTGAGCTTGTGAGTACGTCTGGGAGAGAGAGAGAGAGAGAGAGAAGAAAAGGGCTGATACCCTTCAAGCAGGTAACTTTCTCTCTCCTCCCTCTCTCTCCTTCTTTTCTCTTCTTTCTCTCTTTCTCTCTCCTCCCTATCTCTCCTTCTTTTCTCCTTTATCTCTTTCTCTCTCTTCTCTCTCTTCTTTTCTCTTCTCTCTCTCTTTTTTTCTTGATCTCTCTTCTCTCTCTTCTTTTATCAATCGGTGAGTTCTAGCACTGACTGGGTTTCTCTCTCTTCCTAGCTCAATCGGTGAGACCTAGTGCCGACTGGTTTTCTATCTTCTCTCTCTTTCTCTCCCTTTTTCTTTCTCTTTTCTCTGTCTCTTTCTCTTTCTTCTCTCCTCATCTCTATCTCCATTTGTCCCCTTCAGATGCAACTAGTGAGGCTTAGTGTCGATTGTTCTTCTCTCTCTCTCACTCTCTCTCTCTCTCTCTCTCTCGTCGGTGAGACCTAGCACCGACTAGGCCTTTTCTCTTTTCCTCGGTTAGTCAGTGAGACTTAGCGCCAGTTGGTCTTCTCTCTCTTCTTCTATCAGTTGGTGAGGCCTAGCGTCGACTGGTTTCCTCTCTCTCTCTGTTAGTCGGTGAGACCTAGCGGTGACTGAGCCTTTTCTCTTTTTCTCTGTCAGTCGGTGAGACCTAGTGCTGGTTGATCTTCTCTCTCTTCTTCTATCAATCGACGTGACCTAGCACCGACTGGGTCGCTCTCTTCCTCTCTCAGTCGGTGAGACTTAAGGTCGACTGATTTTCACTCTCTTCCTCTGTCAGTTAGTGAGACCTTATGCCGATTGGTTTTTTCTCTCTCTTCCTTTGTCAGTTAGTGAGACCTCACATCGATTGGTTTTCTCTCTCTTCCTTTGTCGATCGGTGTGACCTAGCATCGACTGGATTTTTCTCTCTTCCTCTCTCAGTCAATGAGACCTTGCACCGACTGATTTTCTTTCTCTTCCTTTATCAGTCGATGAAACCTCATGCCAATTGGTTCTCTCTCTCTTCTTCTATTAGCTGACCAAACTTAGCACCGACAGCTTCCTCTCTCCCTCATCTTTTGAAACAGTCGGCAATGCTTAGAGCCGACTTCATCTTCTCTCCCTTCTTCTCCCTCCTCTTGTCCTTCTTCTCTGTCCTTCTATCTATTCCCTTCTTCTCTTCAACCATTCCTCTGCTACTCTTGTGTTCCACCAAGAGGGATTGAGGTTAGCATCTCATGGCAGGCCTGTCGTCTATTCGTAATGTTGTTGCGCTAGGATCACTTGGGTCGCTTTACTGCCACGACAGACCGACCATTGTGCTTTGCTGGTCGATACTGATAATAACATCCAATGGTGATCCCGTGAGCCAGACTTTATTATCGAGCCCGTTTTGCCACCGCGTTTGGCCAATTATCAATCAGCCTAATCACTGCTCTTATCCTCTCTCTTGGTCGAGTTCTTCTCTCCCCCCATCTTTCGTTCTTCTTTATTCTGAATGCACATGCTTGTGTACGTTCATCAGAGAGGAAAAGGGTGAGGTCCGACCCACCTGTCCCATAACCTTTGCCATATACGTGTGTGATTACAGAAAAGCCGAAAATAAGAAGAATACAAACCAAGGGAGGTGATTTCGAACCAAATTTATTACTGGGGGGCTTTCTTCGTGATCTAAAAGGGCACCCATGCGAATCAACTCGAGTAAGTCCCAAAGCCACCTTAAAAATTCCTCTCTCACCTATTAGTAACAACTGCCCTCATTTTCGAACAAGGTTCTTAAGAGAGCGATCTCATAAACATCTCGGGTCTCCACTGAAACCCGAGACATATGCTGCCCAATCCTCAGGATCCGAAGGCCGAGATCGAGGCACCTAACCAGTGTGAGGCCCCCGATGGCAGCGATAAGCATCACCATCTACGAAAGGCACAGGCATAATAGAGAGGCCTACGCACATCGGTAAGCAATGCTGCGACCCTTCGTGTTCGATGATAAGCATCGCCGTCTGCGATAGATGTGCAACACGAGTGCGACCCCCATGTGCGGCGATGAGCATTGTCGTTTGCGCTTGTGCAAGACACCGAAGACATACTTGCAGATGATAGTGAGCAATGTCGTCTACAACCCTTGAGAAGAAAGAGAGATAGTCTGCGGCTGGCGATGCACATCACCGCGCATGGCACCAATCTTAGAACCGAAACAGGAGCCTGACCCGATGCTTGAGCATGACCCGACTCACCGGGTTCTCCTTCAGACGACGCTACGTATGACTAATGTCGTGCATGAACTATGCTGAGGGAAAGAGAAGAACGAAGAGAGAATGTTAAGGAAAGGAGTTTGCGCATGACGCTGGCATCCCCATGCATGACCTGTAAAGTCATAGAAGGAGGAAGAGAGAGTAGGGAGAGAAAAGAAAGAAGAAGAAGAAAGAAAGAGGCATGCACGGCACTGCCACTACCGTGCATCGTCTACAACCCTTGAGAAGAAAGAGAGATAGTCTGCGGCTGGCGATGCACATCACCGCGCATGGCACCAATCTTGGAACCGAAACAGGAGCCTGACCCGATGCTTGAGCATGACCCGACTCACCGTGCTCTTCTTCAGACGACGCTACGTATGACTAATGTCGTGCATGAACTATGCTGAGGGAAAGAGAAGAACGAAGAGAGAATGTTAAGGAAAGGAGTTTGCGCATGGCGCTGGCATCGCCATGCATGACCTGTAAAGTCATAGAAGGAGGAAGAGAGAGTAGGGAGAGAAAAGAAAGAAGAAGAAGAAAGAAAGAGGCATGCACGGCACTGCCACTACCGTGCATCGTCTACAACCCTTGAGAAGAAAGAGAGATAGTCTGCGGCTGGCGATGCACATCACCGCGCATGGCACCAATCTTGGAACCGAAACAGGAGCCTGACCCGATGCTTGAGCATGACCCGACTCACCGTGCTCTTCTTCAGACGACGCTACGTATGACTAATGTCGTGCATGAACTATGCTGAGGGAAAGAGAAGAACGAAGAGAGAATGTTAAGGAAAGGAGTTTGCGCATGGCGCTGGCAACGCCATGCATGACCTGTAAAGTCATAGAAGGAGGAAGAGAGAGTAGGGAGAGAAAAGAAAGAAGAAGAAGAAAGAAAGAGGCATGCACGGCACTGCCACTACCGTGCATCGTCTACAACCCTTGAGAAGAAAGAGAGATAGTCTGCGGCTGGCGATGCACATCACCGCGCATGGCACCAATCTTGGAACTGAAACAGGAGCCTGACCCGATGCTTGAGCATGACCCGACTCACCGTGCTCTCCTTCACACGACGCTACGTATGACTAATGTCGTGCATGAACTATGCTGAGGGAAAGAGAAGAGCGAAGAGAGAATGTTAAGGAAAGGAGTTTGCGCATGGCGCTAGCATCGCCATGCATGACCTGTAAAGTCATAGAAGGAGGAAGAAAGAGTAGGGAGAGAAAAGAAAGAAGAAGAAGAAAGAAAGAGGCATGCACGGCACTGCCACTACCGTGCATCGTCTACAACCCTTGAGAAGAAAGAGAGATAGTCTGCGGCTGGCGATGCACATCACCGCGCATGGCACCAATCTTGGAACCGAAACAGGAGCCTGACCCGATGCTTGAGCATGACCCGACTCACCGTGCTCTTCTTCAGACGACGCTACGTATGACTAATGTTGTGCATGAACTATGCTGAGGGAAAGAGAAGAACGAAGAGAGAATGTTAAGGAAAGGAGTTTGCGCATGGCGCTGGCATCGTCATGCATGACCTGTAAAGTCATAGAAGGAGGAAGAGAGAGTAGGGAGAGAAAAGAAAGAAGAAGAAGAAAGAAAGAGGCATGCACGGCACTGCCACTACCGTGCATGGCCTCTGCAAAAGACTCAGTAGAGAATAATAATACAGATGAAGAAGAAGAAAAAGAAGAAGAGAGAGAAGAAGAGAGAGAATAAGAGTGAAAAAGAAACTCAAAGAGATAGAAGAAAGGAAGAGAGAGAAAATACCTTGAAAATAGGAGGGGTATCACTCTAAACTTTCTCTCTCCTCTCTCTCTCTCTCTCCAAAGCATGCTCAAAATAACTCAAAAAGAAAACCTAAATTTTATTGATCAAAGAGCGAATCGCTGTACAATGAGTTTGTGAGTCCAAAAAGCTCTTTTTCAAAAGGTCCCCTCTCGATGAGAGGTAGCGTCTATTTGTAGACTAGGGCTAAAACATGGGTGGATTACTCAAAATTAACCCTAATTGATGATAATTGTATTTTTTAATTAAATAAAATAAGAAAATAGGGTATAAAATGATTGATTTGCCCCTGCCTAACAATTGAGGAAATTCTAAAACAGTTCCTACTGAGAACTTGAGATGTTCTTGATTCTTCTTAGACAATCCATTGACGATCCAGCTTTCGAATGAACGAAAGACGATTGTCATCCTGTAGGGCTTAATGCTACAACCATTTTGATATCAATTTTAAGTCATGAATCACACTTTAAAGGCATGATCACATAACTTGAAATTTAAATAGATCTTCGAAACTTTTGATTGATAGTGCATCTTCATCTTGGGGTTTTTCATCGATTTATTTGCTGAATTGCACTAATCATGTCACCACGATCATGTTGCAACAAACGGGACATGATTTGGCACCCGAATGAAGTCTCGACAATCTTGAACTTTCGACTGGAATTTGGGATTCCGGCTACCAGAATCTACAGTGACTTCCACTTGATCGTGTGCGAAATCCAGCTGTTCATCACATGTGGAGTTCGGACCAGTGATAGCGACAGACCTTATGCACGCAATGAAACTAGTTTCACGTCGATCGGTCTCACGGGCGCTGTGATTTGGTCGGTCGAGTGAGTGGATGTCCTACTGATTTTCTACAATTTGTTTCTTCGAATCACAAACTTCTCTCTAGCTTTTCTCCCGACTCGATCATCGTCACGGGGTGTGTCACATATCAAAATGCTCCTCTTGACGAGATGAACATGCTTCAACAAGTTTGAGCACAATCCGACCTTGAATAAGGGAGAGATTGATATCGTAAGTTCCATGTTTGTTAATATGCTTTAATGGAGTTTAGTTGCAGGGTGGCCACGCAAGAATAGCGTGCAGCTCCTCCTGTTTCAATTATTTATCCATAACTTCTTTTTGGAGTGTGTGTTTAGGTTGAAATTTGACCCTTGGGACGTGCCAGATCCAATGGAGTTAGTCCCACGGCCATTTGATGCTCCAAAAGTAGGGTTCCAGTTATAGGGGCCCATTTCAGGGTGCAAGAGGCTAATTCTTTCGAAACTGTTTCTTCGTCTGTCCTGCCTTAAACATGTTGGAATGGGACGAAACTTGACATGAAGCTTTTTGGAGTCCTTATGAAGATCTTGACCAGTTCGGGAGCCATTTTGAGACTATCAAAATTTCCATTGTTTATCAGGCTTTATTGACCGATTTCTCCCTTTTATTCCGCCTCCGGGACCCATGGTGCTGAAAAATGTCTTCAAACAATCCTCTTGATGAGATGAGGAAGTAGGGAAAATTACACTGGGGATGAAGTCCTGTAAAGTTGGCAAGGGAGGAAGAGGCCCTAGAAACTCTTGCTCGACTAGTAGTTGAGGAGGCTTGTTCCTTCGGCGAGCAGCTCTTGGTGCTCATCTCCTCTCAGGTACCTTTGAAGGTGTTCGGTCCATCTCACTAGGTTGGTGAGTAGCTTTAGCTTAACGAATTGCCTCATGCTTTAACGACTTGAGTATGCTCCTCCCGTGATAGACTCTCCATCGGTGGGAAGTCAGGGTTCAGCAGGATCCAAATCATCATTACTTGAGTCTTGTGTTGGGAGGTCCTCTCGCACCAGTGGAGCAGTGACTTGGGGATCTCCTTCTGAAATATTACAAGATTTTTGGCATCCCTATATTTTCTTTATGATTATGTCCTGAAAACTGGAGCACTTGCTCAAATCGTGGTCCCATATCTGATGGTATGGGCACCTATCGGGGATGCCTTGTCGACTTTGGTGTGATGGGGCCTTCTTGAAGCATCATGAAGAACAAGGCACGAAGGAGATCGAGCGCTTCATCTTCCTTATAGACTGTGACTATGTGGGAAGCTTCTGCTTCCCCGAATTCTTTCCTTAGCTCCTCGAGTTTTATCTGACCTTTCTAGATCAAAGCCTCAATGGTGTCTCTAAGTGTGTAACAGTCTTTTGTGAGGTGGTTAATCCTTTAAGCATAGTAATTTACATGAGTATCGAGTTCAGCTTGTTCAGGGAACTTTGACTTAGGTAGCTCTATCATGTTCTGTTCCTATAACAGTCAGAGTAATGCAGGAACCCATTCTTTTTCAAAAGGATAGAATTTATTCTTGTGTCTAGCCCAATAATCATCTCGATTAAGGTTCGCAAGTGGGGGTACCCGGTTGTAGGACTGCGTGCCTGCCTGAGGTGCTGTCATTGTTGTGCTTACCCCTTTGGAGAGGTGCAAAGTCTGAAAGGAAGCCTTCTTTGGATCGCTTATAGTGACAGCCGCACTGATCACACCTTTTGGTTGATTTCCTCGGGGGTTGGATCGAGAGTTACCATTGCCCCGATTTTTTCCCGAGCTTGAAGACTGTTATCGTTACCCGCTATGGTGGCGTGACAAGCTCTTTATGCGAACAGACTTAGAGATGAGCTTTGACATGGAAGTCAGATTTGAGGCCTCGACATGCAAGGTGATATATGGTCATATGTTTCGCACACAGGTCTGGAATGCTTCCTTCTCAGGCATGAGATTATGATGTCGAGTAGCCAAATTCCTCCACCTTGCAATGAATTGATCGAAGGGTTCATCTGGTTCCTGAGTCAATGTGAGAAGCTCTATGGTTTGGACCTCTCTCTCGTGGAACAGTTTCTCTATTTCCTCCCATGTATGTACTGAATTTGGGGGAAGCCAAGCATACCACTGAAAGGTAGGGGCATCAAGAGTTTCAACGAACTGACAGAGGAGTCTCCCATCAGCCGCTGTCTCTTGACATGCCGCTTGGAAGTGGGCGATATGCTGGTGCGGGGATGTGGTACCATTGAACAGAGGAATCTTCCCTTTCTTGTAGTCTGAGGGAAACCGTACCTGATCAATGTAAGAGGGGTACGGCTTCTGGTAAAGCGTTGTACCCTATATGCTTGGGATCAGCCTTTTCTTTAGGTTGTGAGTCACCATAGTTTCGATGTCTGCCTGTGAGACGGGGTGAGGGACAAAACTATCCTGTGAAAAAGGAGGAGGAGGTTGTCTTAGGACTGCATCGTCTGAATGCTGGGAGTCAGCCTCATGACGGGATACATTGATTTGAGACAACGTGCTTTCCATACAGTCAATCTTCTTCATCATTGCTTGCGCCATATGTTCGAACCTATCCATGCGTGCTTCCTAAGAGTTTCTAAGTTCATTTACAACCATGACACTGACCGTTTATCCAGGGAGGTTAGTCTTATGTGCAGTTGAGGGTTTTCGAATTTGGCGCTTTGTGCACAGTAGATTGGTCAGTAAGGGCTCAGCATGCCCTGACTGGACTTGACTCTTATATGCCGGGCGTGTAAGGACCGGTTCTCGACGGTCTTGGGACCGTGGCTCCTGAGTGACTGGGTCATCTTTTACGACAGAGGGTCATCGGAACTGGGTGCCCCAACTGTTTGGGTTGCTTCCCTTGTCAGGATTTGCAGACCTCTGTCGTGCTTGGCACTGAGGCATTGATGAACCTCATGCTAAAACTGCGATAGGGAATGCGGCTGTTCGGCCCTTCATGCACACGAGAGAGTTGTCTCCATTAGGCGAAGCAACTGGTGTGGGCTAGGAACTGGGGTCAACCTGGGCCGGGGAGGATGAAGGACTTGGTCTCCCATCAGGTCCTTGCCCCAAGTTCTCTTATGAGCTCAAGAGGAAAGATTGAGATGATGGGGCTGGCTCAAGATGGTACTCTTGGTGAAAGTTTTCTAATACCAAGGCTTGAGGTGCTTGCCTGAAAGATATGGGGCAAGCGAGGGAAGGATTGAATCATAATGGCGTCTGACTTGGGAGCGAGGAACGAGAGTTTGGGAAGGGGGCGCGTGTGCGCCCCTTGAAGAAGGATTATAGGTGACTTGGGAGTTAGCTCGAGCTTGAATAGATGGTTTGGCCTTAGGAGACCGAAAGTCATGAGCTCGTATCTGTAAGGAAACAGAAAGCAGAATGGCCCTTATAGGGTGCGCTAGTGTGTTCTGAGTGGGAGGACGAGGGAGTTATCTCTCGTGTACTCAGGATGGCACAGTGATAGCTTTGCCTCGAGTGGTGGGATGCAAATTCATAATGTGTACATGACCCGACCGGAGGAGGACTGATCCTAGGCAATGAATTGACACAATACGAAGATTCCCTCGAGGTGTGGCTCGAGTGAATGACTCACGAGCCTTAGAGTGTGTGCGAGAGGGGGAGGCTGCGGGGTCTCCTTCTCGATTTGCTGAGCCTCTAAGTATAGAGACCCTAGGGGATGGAGGAATGTGGGGGTTAGCCTTACGGCGACCCACAGAAGCAACGACAACTTCCTTGCCTTTTGTAGAAAGGGACTGAGAAGCCTTTCGGCATACCTCGGAATACGACTGGCAAGCGACTTACCGATGAAAGGGTTCATGCTGTGAGTGGTAGCAGATGTGCTACCAATGAAAAATTCCTTGGTGGAGGTTCCACCAGAGCCAAGAGATGGGAAGTTAGGGACCTTTAAGTCCCTCCTCACACCTATCAAGGTTAAGTCCTGGGAGCTAGACACTGGGTCTTTACTCAAGAGGAAACTTGGGAATGAAGTTCGAGGAACTTATTCTTGGGGTAAGCTTGTGAATGCTGGGATGAGAAATTGCCCTATCCAGATAAATGGGTTAAGGAACCTAGTAGCCATGTGTATGCAGAAAAATAAAAAAAACAACGGAGAGACTAGCCAAATAAGAACGATCCGACAAAGGGGTAGTAAGTCCCCAGTGGAGTCACCAAGCTGGCTAGGTGCCTCGATCTCGCCCTCTAGGTCGGGATGACTTGGCAGCATGTGTCTCGAGCTTCAGGGGATCTTGAGACTTCAGATCGATCCCTCAGGAACCTTGTTAGGAAACAAGGGAAGGTATACCAACCAATGAGAGAGGAATTTAAGGTGGGTTTGGGACTTACTTAAGCCTACTCGTGTGGGTGCCCTCTTAGATCACGAAGAAAGTTCCCCAGTCCTTCAACTAGTTGAAAATCACCTCCCTTTTCCTGTACTCTTTGGTTTCTGCAATCATACACACATGGTTAATGTTACAAGACAAGTGGGGCAAGGGATCAAACCTTGTCTTTGAGATAATGTACACAGGCGTGCACATCCAAGAGAAGAAATCGAGAATAAGAAAATAGAGAATGGAGTGAGAAGAGAAAGAGAGATAAAATAGAAGAAAGGAAAGAGGAGAATTTGACTAAGCGACTAGATTGACACAGTGACTAGGCCAGTAGGTGATTGACACGACGTGGTAGCAAGATGGACACGGTAACTCAGATCGACACAACGACATTACTAGTAGACGATAGAACCAATACCGACCAACCTGTCATGATGGCTAGCCTATCGTGACAATAAGATGGGCACGATAACTAGACCGACACAACGACATTACTGCTAGATGACAAGACTACTGTGATAGTGCTAATCATAACCTTCTTTTGTCAAACGAAATAGGAAGAAGAAAGAATAGAGAAAAGAAAGAAATGGTAAAGGGAAAATAAGAGAAGAAAGAAGGGGACGAAAGGAGAAGGAAGAGTAAGGATAGAGAGGAAAAGAAAGAGAGAGTGAAGAGAGAAGACGAAGAGAAAAACAGAGTAGAAGAAGGGAGAAGAGAGAAGAAGAGGGTATGAAGAGACATAAAGAACGAAGAGAGAGGGAAAAGAAGAGAGAAATGGAAGAAGGACGAGAGAGAAAACTAGAGAAAAAAGAAAGAAGAGAGAGAAAGGTGGGGAGAGAAGGAAGAAGGAAGAGAGAGAAAGACAGAGAGAGACGGAAGACATGGACGGTGATGGGCTCGTCCATGACATGAGAGAGAGACAAGAGAGAAGGGAGACATTGAAGAGAGAAGAGGAAGGGAAACACGGATCATGATGAGCTTTTACCGTCCATGACAAGAGAGAGAGAAAGATAAAGAGAGAAGGACGACATAGACGACGATGGGCTTCTACCGTCCATGACAAGAGAGAGACAAGTGAAGATGGATGGACGGTGATGGACTTTGACAGTCCATGATGAAGGATAGAGGAGAGAGAAGATGCATGAACAATAATTATCTTTCACCGTCCATGACATGAAAGAGAGGAGAGAGAAGAAGCATGGACAATGATGAGCTTCCACCTTCCTTGACGAAGGAGAGACGAAAGAGAAGATGCATGGATGACGATGAGCCTCCGCCATCCATGACATAGGAGAGAGACAAGAGGAAGAACATGGACCGTAATGGCTTCTGCCGTCCATGACTTGACAGAGAGAAGAGACTGGGAAACATGGACGGCGATGAGCTTACACCGCCCATGATAAGGGGGTAAGAGAATTGAACAGTGACCTGGCCCGCCACTAGGGTTAAGCTCGACTCACTGATCATGTTTTAAGAGACAAGAAAGGGAAAGAGAATGCAACCTGCGACAATATGTACCACTATGTATGACTAAGGAGGAAAGAGAAAAGGAAAGACAAAGAAAAGTGAGAGGAAGAAAGAGAACAGAGAAGGAAAGGAGAGAGAGAAAGGAAGTTAGAGAAAAGAGAAGGAGAGAGAAAGAGAGAGACATGAGGAGGAGAGAGAAAGAGAGATGAGAGGAAGAGAGAGAAAGTGAGATGAGAGGAGGAGAGAGAAAGAAAGAGATGAGAGGAGAGTGAAAGGGAAAGACATCAGAGGAGAGAGAAAGAGAGGTGCGAGGAGGAGAGAGAAAATTACCTTACCAAAGGATACCAGCCTTTTTCTTCTCTCCCCTTTCTCTCTCTAAGACGCACCCACATTCTCAATGTAAAAATCTCAAATCTTATTCATGAAATTGAAGAATGGGGGAAAGCCCTTTACAATTAGGTTTAGTATGTATTTATAGAATTAGGCCCAAACATGAGTGGATGCTCAAAATCTACCCCAATTGATGATAATTACAATTATTTTGAATTAGCGAAAATCTAAAAATAGGGTAAAAAATGATATTTTTGCCCTTGCTCAACAATTTATGAAATTTCAAAATAGTCTCTACTGCTGCCCTAGAACGTGCGTGATCTTCCTTGGCTAATCCGAGGCAGCTCTGGCGCTTGTTTGATCGAAAGATGATTATTTTCTCATTGGGCTTGGCATGACGATCGATTTGATACCAACTTCGAACCACTGATCGCGTTTTTAGGCCACGATCATGCGACTCAAAATTTGCATGGATCTTGGAAACTTTAAATCAATAGTGTGCTCGTTCCTTGATAGTTTTCTTTGATTTGTTGAATCATACTGAGCATGCCGTCACGATTGCGTTGCAACAAACGCAACTCAATTTCGTGCCTGAACGAAGATTTCGTAACTTTTGGGTTTTGGCCAGAATTGGGAAATTCGACTGCCGAAATTTGCAGCCACTTTGACGGCTTCATGTGTGAAATCCAACCAATCATCTCGTGTGGGGTTCGAACTAGAGATAGCCCTAGATCTTACGCACGTGATGGAACTGATGTTGCGTCGATCCGATGTGCAAGCACCATGATATGGCCGCTCATGTTGGTCGTGGTGCTACTGAATTTTCTGCAACTTTTGTCGTGAATCACCAACTTCTCTCTAGCTCTTCTCCCCGCTCAGGCGCCGTCACGGGACACGCTCGTCTTGACGAGATGAACAACTGCAAAAGGTTTGAGCACGATCCGACTCAAAACGAATGAGATACGGGTCTTCATAGTTGCTGCTCGTGACTGTGTAAACACTCGCCATTAATAGTGATTTGGTGCAGGGAGGGCACACGAAAATAGTGTGTGGCCTACCCCTTTTAAGTCTTTTACCTATGACTTTGTCTTATAGCATCCGTTTGAGCCAAAACTTGACCCGTAGGAGTTTTCAACCGTGCCAAATCCAATGACGGTGGTCCCACAATTGTTTGATGTATAAAAAATAGAGTTTTTGTTATAGGCTCTAGTTCAGAGTGCTAGAGGCTAATTTTTCTGAAATTGTTTCTTTGTCTGCACTACATTAGACATGTCGAATTATGACGAAACTTGGCAGGTGGCCTTTTGTAGTCCTTAGGAATATTTTGGTTCTTTCATATTACTTGGATTGTCTTTAAAGGATATGGCCGATGCCTATGAGGACACAACACTTGTTTTCCTTATGCTTGCTCATATGATTTATATGGATGTGGTAGAGGCCTAAAACCCTGATCATGTATTATGACAGTTTGGACCTCTTAATGATCCCTACCTTTTTACTCTCAGATGGGTGGATCTTATTATAAGAGTCAATTTTGAGGTGGTGTATTTATCGGATATGGCTCCTTGGTTGGCAAAGTGGGAGGACATGCACACTCTCATAAATGAGCTAAGCGAGGAGGATGCCATGGTGCCTCTAGTGGTGTATTGAGAGAGATATCGGGCTTCTACGAGGGAGATCATGTACATGTTCTACACATGCTCGGGGAGATCATGGAGAGGTTGGGCATGAAAGGCCCAGGCGAGCTGGTCAGCCGTGAGACAGTGCATCAGAGAGGTCGATTGTAGGAAATGACGTGCTCTAGGGGTCAAGCTATGAGTTAGTGTGCATAGGTGCAAGCTCAGCTTGTGGCCATGACAATTACACTTCAGAGAGTAGACGCAAAGAGAGAGTAAGAGCGTGCTTTGCAAAGATCTGAGAGAGATTGGGTTCAGCTTGAGCTAGAGCGATTGTAGGTTACTAAGAGCCAGGATTGGTCTTTAGGTGTGGGACCTTCCTAGCCTCTGAGTCGAGAGATTGACTCATTGCATGTGAATCTCATACGTGTGAGAGGCGAGTGGGTATGTACGCTTCCCTTTTGCTTGATTTCTTTTCTTTCTATTTATCATATTTTTTTATGTTATTTTGGATTATGTTTCCTTTCTTTTAAGGATACATATGAGCATCAACTGAAGAAACTTTGCTTGGATAAGATCGAGATGACTCACCAGCTTACATTAATGTCTTCGGCTTTAGAGGAGGATGGAGGTGACCCGGCATGGGCAACTCAGGGACAGAGGATAGTTCTGAGGCCACCGGTCCCTGCTTATCCTGTAGCTTCAAGAAGCAACAATGAGTGTACACTACACTCTAGAGCGAGGGAGCAGGAGGCCTCGAGTGACTTCCAATCAAATTCGAGAGATGGGGATTGAGTCCCTTCACACTTTTCTTTCTTGTTCATGATGTACGAAAACCTTTAGATATGTACATTATCTTGGTTTCCATCCATGCATGGTTGTAATAATTTTATTTATTTATTTTGCGTTTCTCTTCTCTTTTTTTTTTGCATCCCTGAGCATTCTTGGGATCCAGATATCTCTTCTTTGGTTTTTTTTAGAGATCATCATTCTATTTTTTTTACTTTTTTTTTAGATAAAAGAAAATTTTTCTTTCTTCCCTTTATTTTATATAATTTTTTTTCATTTTTTCGGATCAACACTTTTTTAATTTATTTTTTTATTTTTCTCAAGAGTAATATTTCATGAGGTACATAGCATTAATAGGATGGTTCAATTCCTATCATTCAATGTTTCTGAGTTTGTAGGAATTTCTTGGATGAGATTGGATCATGATATATGGTCCTCCCCAATTTGGTTTGAATTTTCTTAATGGGTGGTGAGGATTCACTATCGAATGGAAGATTTTCATTAGGACTAGATCCCCAACTCTGAAGTCTCTTGGTCACCTTCTTCTGGTATGCTTGCTCGATTCTGTGATGGTAGAAGATCATTTTCTCAGCTGCTCAGAGTCGTTTCTCATCATGTATTTCAAGGGTGTCTAGTCAGGCTTTAGCCTGTTGCTTGTAATCTGATTCTTTGTGAGCAAGTATCCTAAGAGAGGATATCTCTACTTCAATAGAAAGTACTGCTTCCATGTCATAGATTGATGAGTAGGGAGTCATCCCTGAGGCTATTTTCTCAGTGGTTCTATAGACCCAGAGTGCAGCTTGTAGCGTTTCATGCCAATCCTTACTGCCTTCTACAGTTCATTCAATGATCTTCAATAGAGTCTTGTTAGTTGCTTTTGCTTGACCAGGTCGTTACTGGCTCTCTTCTTATTTGCACCAGGGATGTAAGTACGTCAAAAATGACGTCTAACACCAAGATCTTCTAATGGGAACAAGTTTATCCTCACTACTACTGCATATTTCATGAGGTGGGTCAAGGCCACCTCATTCACAAAGATAGAACGGCAACATGTGGCCCCATTCATTACCAACAACATCGTCTATAGATTTTGATTCCTCGAACTGATTGTTACTAACAATGGGACCAAAAAAGAAGAGAGTCAGTAATGACCTGGTCCTGCCCCTACCCAAGACACCGCCAGACTAAGGGAACATTGAAAAATAAGCTTAAAACTAGGCAACTTTTGAAATAGCACTATCATGCCAAAAAGAGACCTTTTAACTACATCCCTATGCTATGGGATTCAAAAAAATTCTAGACTACTGCCATTACATCCAGAATGTCAAAAATCTCTCAAGGACAAAGTTTGAGCTCAATCGGACCTCCCATTAATATTTTGGGCCCAAATGACCACAAATGGGTAGGTTTTACACTATTTCGGTATGGCCACACCGAACCAATCCCCAATCATGGAGGCTGCATTTGTCACATCTCGGGATGATTTAAAAATGCTCACACATCATTCATTTGGATTTGGAACAAGCTCAAATTCAGACATAAGCTAGGACTCGACGAGCCAGTCATTTTGACTTATGGCACGCATCATGATGTGACCCAAAACCCAAGATCTTCTAGAGAGAAGATGAGTCTAAAATGATGGAAACAAGAGTTTTGAAGAAAAAGACATCTCGAAATTCGTGAAGCAATAACTCGAGATCGGTACATCGGATCATTGCAAAGACAAGTCCGATGAGACCGTATCACGAAGGGCTACAAGCTAGTACAACATTTGCACACAATCTTAGGTCGGATAGCACAACTTTCAAGGTTGAAAAAGGCAAGATTTCCATGTCACTGGAATCCCTTTTTTCGGTGATCTCCCGAATTCATAAATACGTCAAGCAAGAATCAAATCAAACAAAATTTGGTGCAAAGCAATTGTGACAATCTCCTCTTTAATTTGCAATCAAAATAAAGACTCGAAGCACCATGGATGGCATTACATGGATGACCAAAATTCACGATCTAGCTGGATAAGGCCGTCTCAAGACGATCAAAAGACATCAAACTCTTTAAAATCAAGCAAACATCAAGATTACGATAACGAATCATCTTAACCACCGTCACAAACATCTGAAAAATCTTTCAAGATCTGACAATGGTTAAAGGCCCCTCAGAGAGGGATGGTTCCATCATTAGCACAAAAGGTTCATTTTGGTCGTTGTTCCTAAATTCGAGATTTTATTGTAACTTCTTTTAATTGTAATTGGGCTTAGTTTTGAGCATCCACCGCTACTTAGTGGGTTCACTATATAAAAAAACTTAGGTCAATTGTAAAAGGGCTAGATCATTTATTAACGAAATAGAGGTATTAAGCTTGTGCCCACTCGTCTTTTGAGGTCCAGCAGTGAGGAGAGAGAAAAATTTTAGAGAGAAAAAATACCCCTGACCCATCCTGATCACACTGTCCCATTCTCTCTCCTTCTCTTAAGCTAGGCCATACCTCAAGCTCACTCTCTCTCCTCTTTCTCCCATTCTCTCTCCACTCATTGCTTGCTTGCGCAACAATCTGAACCCGTGAAAAACGTGCAATATTATCTCTTTCCCTTTCTTTCTCTCATTCTCGTCATGCTGAAAGACTCAGAGTCGTGAAACCCACGGTCCTGTCTCCCTTTGCAAGCTTCCCCTTTGAAATTCAAGCATAAACGCGACAAACCTGCGGCTCCGCACAACATCCTGCTATGCAACATACACTGGACTCAATACCCTTTAGAGTCGGCCCAAGAGTTCCAACCCTTGGATCATTGCTCTAGCTTCCTCTCCATACAGTCGATTTGAGCCACGAGGAACACATACGTGGTCTGACCTGGTTCTCGGGGGTCTGGAGAGAACCCTCTCTCGAACAACCATGGGGTTGCTCGTGCGCAGACTTGAGTACACACATTGGTGTAGTGCGTGCGGGCACGAGGGCTCTAATGTGTGGATAGGCACCAACAACGAGAGAGATTTTTTACGAAAGGAATGCTTTGGGATGTTAGCCTCGCCACTTGGGGATTGGGGGACACGTTTGGGGGATCAGCCCTCTTAGAACAATCACGAAGCCCTCTTAGAACAATCACACAACCTTCTTAGAACAATCACAAGGTCCTCTTAGAACAAGGACTCTCTTCAGGCTCGTAACCTCTCTACTCTCTCTCTATCGCTTAAGGCCGGTATGGGATCTGACTGTCCCTCCTTGTGATTATCCTCTCGAGGGGGAGGGGTGGCTGGCCGATGGAGGGGTGTAAGAGAACCCAAGGGTTTGGGGCCTATGGGTTCGCTCGTGTTTACGCTTCTATTGGGGATGCGGGGTTTCTGCAAAGGGCAAACGATGTGTTGCGTAAAGGGGGAGAGAGAGAGAGAGAAGGGTTGGGGCAATTTAGGAGAGAGGAAGGAGGGGTCTGCACACTTGAAGGCTTTTACAGACCCGCGCGCTCTAGGGTATTTTCTCTCCCTCAATTTTTTCTCTCTCCTCTTGATCAAACTAAGGACTCAAAAGCAAACGACAAGAGGAACAAACGTAATGCCTCTATTTTATAATGGGTAAATACCCCGCCCAAAATTTTTCCAGCCCCTTTTACATGTGAGCTAAGCTTACTTGTATAGAGAATTCATCAAACAGGCGTGAACGCTCGAAAACAAAGCTTAATTACAATTTGAGAAATTAGGAATAAATCTCAAAATTAAGCGTAATGACCAAAATGTCCCTGAGATCTTTTCCCCTAATGAAGAAGTCGTCCCAGCATGAAGGTCGTTCCACCATGGCCAGAACTTGGAAGCTTTTTCCGCAACTTATGGCGATGGTTCAGATGATTTGTTAACATATCTTCAATGCCCTTGTCACTCTGAGCATTTTGATGCCCTTTAATCATGCTGAGTGGCCTTTTTCCCATGAGGTAGAAGTTCGGTGAGATTTGTGAACTTTGTTCGCCAATGCACCTCGACCTGTGATGTTTTGGCTCATGGCTCTGCTTGCACACGAGAGAGGAGACAGTCGCAATCATTTTTCATAATGTTTGGGCTGATTTGGTCCTCCTTTGCATTTTTGACTAATTTGGGAGGTTGTCGGAAGAGGGATTTCAGCAACCGAGTGGATTTACTTCTTCTGTGACATGGAGCTACATCCATCGAACCTTGGGTTAAATGCAAGAGTTATACCACTTTGCAGCTCTTTGCGAGGTGGCTGCATTGAACTCATCCCCAAGGCGATCCGATGCTTGGATCCGATGCTTGGATGTCGTGTTGTGCTTCATAGGATTCGAGGCTTCTTCTTCTTAAACCCTGGTTTTGTGGGCACCTTCTGTCCAGGAGAAATTTGACTCTAGGTCACCCCTAGTGCATGCCTTAAGTCAAAATGACGAGGCTGGCGTGATCTAGAACACATCTGGACCTGGGCTTTTCCTAGTTTCAACGGAAGGCAGCATGGGGCCTTGAAGCTACATCTGAAACACGATGTCGCAGTCTCCATGTTTGGGGATTAGTTCGGTGAAGCCGCACCATGCTAGTGTGAAACCCATCTGCTGCGAGGCCGCATGAGCGTAAACCCCTTTAAGGTGGTCTGATTGAGCCCAAATTTGGTCTTCGTGGGTTTTTTGACATTCTGAATGTGATGGCGGTGATCTGGTGTAGTTTTGAGGCCATTAGCATAGGGATATAGCTGTAAGGTGTCTTGGTGAAATGACACTGTACCCAGATCGTATGTCTCGAGGCTTTATTTTACGTCACCACTTTGGCATGCCGGTGGCTTGTGTACCAGGGTAGACCGTGCTGAGCTTTTCCCTTGACCGGGGGGTGACCAAAGTGGTTTCTAACAGACCGGTGCCTTATTGAGGGGCGTCCTTCAAGTTCTGCCAAAATTTATTTTCTAGGAGAACGCCTTCATAGACTGCCTTGTAGGGGCTTTCGACTGCGTATCAACCAGAACTTCTAGTGCACCAGCTGATGGGTGCCTTTTTTTGGTGGGCGTTCTCCCAACCTGGCTGGTAAAACAAATGTAGTCGGTGGGTGCCTTTTGTGGGCGTTATCCCAACATGGCTAAAAAGAGGGAGCCGGTGGGTGCCTTTTGAGGGCGTTATCCCAACATGGCTAAAAAGAGGGAACTGGTGGGTGCCTTTTGAAAGCCTTATACCAACCCGTCAAAAAAAAAAAGGGAGTCGGTGAGTGCCTTTTGAGGGCGTTATCCCAACCTGGCAAAACAATTTGGTGCTCCAGTTGGCGGGTGCGTTTCTTATGGGCGTGATCCCTGACCAACAGAAACTTCTGGTGGTGGTTTGTTTCGACAAGCAAGCTACCTCTTTGGTTCCCATCCTATCTGGTCCAGTTGGGGGCTTTTAATTGGCCTGTCCCGAAAAGTCTGGGCTTAATAGGTAGGGGTTTTGAGGCGGTCCCTTTGTTGAGGAGACTTCACCCTGCATATTGGTGATTGATTTGCTAGATGGCCCTGGGGTCGAAATGTTTTGATGGCACAGGGGCCGAAATATTTTTGACGACACAGGGGCCAAAAATGTTTTTTATGGCACAGGGGCTGAAATTGTTTTTTGGATGGCACAAGGGCAAAATTTGTTTTTTGGATGGCATAGGGGCCAAAATTTGGTTTTTGGATGGCACAAGGGCTGGAATTGTTTTGGATGGGACAGGGGCTGGAGTTTTTTTTTGGACGGCACAGGGGCCAGAATTTTTTGGATGGCACAAGGGCTAGAATTTTTTGGATGACATAAGGGTCGAAATTTTTTTGGATGGCACATGGGCCGGAATGTTTTTGAATGGCACAGGGGCCAGATTTGTTTGGATGGCACATGGGCCAGAATTGTTTTGGATGGCACAAGGGCCAGAAAAGTTTTGGAATGGCAAAGGGACCGGAATTGTTTTTGGATGGTACTGGGGCCAGAATGTTTTTGGATGCACAAGGCTGGAATTGTTTTTTGATTGCACAGGGCCTAGAATGGTTTTGATGACACTGGGGCCGGAATGTTTTTGGATGGCACAGGGGCGGAATTGTATTGGATGGCACAAGGGCTGGGAATGCTTTTTCATGGCACAGAGGCCAGAATTGTTTTTATGGGACAGGAGCCGGAATGTTTTTTGATGGCAGAGGGGCCGGAATTGTTTTGGATGGCACATGGGTCGGAAGTTTTTTTATAACACAAGAGCAAGAATTTTAGGGTTGACAGATGTGCCCTTGCTGGTTTTCACTTTAACTAGGTGGAAGTGGCGCCACAAGAGTGGTTTCCACTAAGTCCTTCTGTTGAGGCATTTTTGCCCATGACTTCAAGGTCACGTCTACCCGTTTGATTTCCATTTTTACTCATGGCGCCCGTACAAGTTTTCACCTTGCCCGGTTTCAGGACTCTTTTACTCATGGCTTCGTGGCCATGCTCGCTTGTCATTTTTACTCACGGCGCCCTTGCGGGTTTTTGCCATACCCGTTTTCTTTATTTTTTGGAGATTTTACCCATATCCTTGGTGGTTATGTCTGCTTGAAGGTCTTTTTCTTTTACTCACTATTGCTGCCATCGCGCTCGGCTTTTTTTTTTTTTAGGGGCTCACTAGAACAGTGAACCTTGCGGATGTGGTATGGAGGTTCAGCTTGTTTGCCGGTTGGTGTGATGACTGTTGACCCAGGTGGGGTGTGTCCACGAGGGACGAGGTGTTGCCTCGAGGGTGGCTTGTCACCCAGGCGGGAAGTGTCTGTGTGGCATGGATTGTTGATGCCTGCGGGGGCGGCTTGTGACCCATGTAAGGACCCGGACTATCCCAGCCTGTTGTGTGCACGGAGGGATAAGTAGAGTGTGAGTTGCACGGCGATGGGGCGCGCAACAGCATGAGTCGGCCGACGATGGAGCGCGAGGCAATATAGGTCGCGCGGCGAGGGTGTTTACAGCAGGAAGGCACAGGAGAGTCACACGGCGGTAGGCGTACAATGATGGGAGCATGCGACAGAGCAAGCAAGTGAAGGGCGCAGTGAAGGCACGCGTCGATAGACGAGAAGGAGATAAGGCTCGCGGTGATAGAGGGGGGTAACACTGCGCGCGGGTGTGAACTGAAGGATGGGCATCACCGGCTAAAGAAGGGATAAGGCACAACGCATGGCTCTGGCGTGCATGAAGAGTATTTGCCATTTGTTGTACTTTGGGTGCCACTTGCCCAACCACTAGCGCCACTTGGCCACTGCCCCATCTCTTGAGTATTTTGTCACCGTCTCACCCATGCCACCCATTCTCCCTTCATTTTTCTCTCTCTCTCTAAGGAAGGTTGGAAAAGATTGGTGAGTAGCCATTGTTGGGTGGGTGTGATCTGTGCAAGAAGAGTGTGAGAAGGCTCCATTATAGTGCAGGTAAGTGGATCCATCACCATCGTATTGTAATCATAAGGATGCATGGGGGTTTATGCATGTGAAATGAGCAATGGAAGTATACCTTTTTCACTGAAATTTGGGGCTTTTGTCCTATGATAATGGTTGATGTTCAATGAATGTATGATTCTTAGAGTATGTAAGAAATGCATATTGTGTGTGTACAATGTGAGAGAATGTTTGTTATCATGTTCTTCACGATGAAATGAGAGTTGAGACATGTTATATGCCACTATGAAATTCTAGAAATATGTGTGTTCTTGAAAAAGGCTTTTGAATAGCCAAATGGGGTTTGATAAACCTCAAATCATAGCCATTTAAAAGATGTATGGGTCTAATAAAAATCTTGTTTTTTCCCACCGTTTAAATTCTTTACAAAAATGAAGTTATGTTTCAAAATGAGAGGGTATATCACTGTTGACTGTTTTCTTGGATTTTCATTAATACCATTGTGGTCACTGATTTTAACTAACTAAACGAAGTTTATTTTCGGCCAAACTATAGCCATTTGAAATATTTTTGAATGGGCTAAAATTTACATGGAGAAATAATTTTGAAATTCTTCCTATATTGAAAGATATACTTTGTTTTATGAAGGTATCACTGTGGGCAGTTTTGATAAAATCCAAAGCTATCACTTTGTTTGGCATGAATCTTTGAACAACCAAACAGAACCCAAATTCTTTCAAATCTTCTTTGTTAGAAATATATATGTCTTGGATTACCTTTGATTTTGGAACCATCACCAGTTGCTTCACGGTTTGAAAGCTATAGTGATATGAAGCAGGGAATGTCGCAGTCCCCTGTGCACGGCAAGGTGCAGCTAGTAAACCCTCAACTCTTTGAACCCTTAGGAGGTCAAAAAGGGTCCAATTTCCTTCAAACCATTCCCATTTGAGGGATAGGTGTTTTTTTCACAAAAGTGGTTTTGGAATCATCTTTAAACTCTCAACAGTCAAAATGTTACTACTCTAATGGTGAGCGCATGTCATTGTCCTTAATGGCAAGATTTTGAGCGGTAAGGCTTAATGTGACTAATACTATGGCATTGTCATTATGATATTGCTTAAATATGATATCCCACTATCTAATGTGATATTGTTGCTATTATGATGAGACACTGATATCATCATAATGTGATATTATGCTGCTTATGTGTTATGTGAACGGGTACCTACTGTGTGAATGATGATACCATGTTGCTTATGTGTTATGTGAATGGGTACCTACTGTGTGAATGATGGTACCGTGGTGCTTATGTGTTATGTGAATGGATACCTACTATGTGAATGATGGTATCATGTTGTTTATGTGATATGCGAATGAGCACCTACTGCGTGAATGATGGTACTGGCAGCTGCCTATTGGGAAGGGTACCTACTGTGTGAATGATGGTGTCGGCAGCTGCGATCTGGTATCATGATGCTTATGTGATATGTTAATGAGCACCTACTGTGTGAATGATGGTGCTGGCAGCTGCCTGTTGGGAAGGGTACGTACCATGTGAATGATGGTACCGGCAGCTGCGATCTTACCCTAATCCTCCATGATAGGACAACTGTTAGGATGTGAGTAATTGAGAGGGTCGCCCCCCCCAGATCTATATGGGCACTATGCATTGGGTCACCTAATGGTAGTATAATGCTCTCTCGCCATAAGGGCATAAGGAGAGGGTTGTGTCTTGCAAGGCCACTGCCTATCGCAACCCCAAAGCACGCTGAGGATTGTGTGTGTGAATGAGGACATTATGAAGTGGATTTACCCACGTGTTATTGCCCTCCCTCCTAAGTAAGGATAGAAGTCCCAAGTTCAGGATTGATTTAGCCTGACCGATGTGGCTTCTACTTCAGAAGTAGATAGATCTGTTTGCATGTCTTATTTAAGCTTTTTGCATGAACTTTTAACTGTACTTGTGACCTGTTGTCCTTACTACTCTGCTTTAAGTAAGGTGATTGCGGCTTATGCATTGTATATTGAGCTAGTTTTCTCATATTATTGTTAAAATGTTGAGAAGCATGTTGAGGGACTTCACTTGATACCTTGTGAATATATATATATATATATATATATATATATATATATATATATATATATATATATAGGTGCATTGCATATTGTTATTACTGTTAGGCTAGTGGAAATGCAATCATGTAGATCTGCTTACTGGGCTTTTATCTCATTCCATCCTATTGTCATAACTGTAGAGTGAAGAGTGTGGCATCCGTGCTAAAGCTGGGTGGCCGTTTGGGAATTTGAAGCCCGATATTATGAAGCTTGGAAAGTCGTCCTCTGAAGACTTTCACAGTATGTTTTGGTGGTCTCAACAATATGTTGTATATTTTATTTTGTGTATTTTGGGCCAGTAGTGCCTTGAAGGAATTGTAAAGACTCTTGATATTGAATAAATGAGATGGCTATACTTTAGAATTGAGATTTGTATGTTGAGTGGATTTATCCTAGTTTTCTTTCATGGTTTGCTCTTGATTGCTTGTTTTATGCATTGAGCCACTTTCACCTGAGTGATGTTCGCGACCTCCAGTCATGATCCTACGCTCTATCACCCTCCGACAAGGATCAGGGAGCGGGGTCGTGACAGTTATAGTATCAGAGCAGCCAAGATAGGATTCTTTGCCTAGGGAGTCTTAGGAGTGTCTGTAGGATAGTTCTTGATAGGCTAGTAACTGAGTGTTTATGTTCTAGGTTGAAGATGCCGAGGACTCATACCAACAACGCGGGTTCAAGCAATGGGAACACCGAGGCCTTCGGTGAACTCGTCAAAACCTTGGGGGGCATGGCAAAAGAAATGAGAGAAGTTGTACCGGCCCCGTTTACCCCCTCCAGTGATATGAATGCAAGTAATCTGATAGAACGGTTCAGGAGGCTGGCACCCCCATCCTTTGTAGAGCATGGGGGAGTAGAAAAGGCTGAGAGATGGAGAAGGCAGATAGAAAAGATCTTTGAAATTATGAATTGTACCGACGAGCAAAAGGTTAGCTGGGTACGTTTATGCTAAAAGGAGAAGCTGAGCACTGGTGGAGCTCAGTAAAATAGTTGTGAGAAGGGTCGGGGGTTGTGACTACTTGAGAGAATTTTCTAGAAGTTTTTTATGAGAAATACTTCCCCGAATCTGTAAGGGAAAGAAAAGAGGTAGAATTCATAGAGCTGCAGCAAGGGAATATGTCTGTTGAGAAAAATGTAGCAAAGTCTGTTGAACTCCATAGATATGCACCACATATTATTAGTTCTGAGGCACGAAAGGCTAGCAAATTTGAGAGGGGCCTTCGGTCCGCTATAAGGAGAAGGACTAATGCAGCAACCTTAAGACCTTCTCCCCGCTGGTGGATCTAGCCCTAAAAATGGAGAGAGATGATGATAATTTTTGGGTAAGAAGAGATGGAAGGTTGGGTGTCGCCCAGCCTGGGAGTTTTAAGAAGAAGGCGCGACCACCTCCAATGAGAGAGTGGAAGGGGCGAAAAACCAAGGTAGTGTCAGGATCTCAGGGATTGTTCCAAGTGATGTGAGGGGAAATCGACACCCAACGTGCCCTCACTGTGGGTTGGGAAAGCATACGGCAACTGAATTCTTCAGGAAGACCAAGACCTGCTTCTGGTGAGGCAAATTGGGCCATCTAGTGCAAGAATGTCATAACGACCTAGACCTTTCTCGGCCGGTTAGAGTGAATGGTGGGAAAAGGAGGAAGGAACGATGGTAGAGACTAGCTTCGGGTGTGTTGTGGCAGTGCCAGCTGATTTGTGCCAGCGCGGGCTGAGAAGAAGACCAGCGTCGACTGTGTAGAAAACTCAGCGTTGACAGTGTTGTGGCAGCGCTGACTATGTTGTGGCAGCGTCGGCTAAGTTGTGCCAACGCCGACTGAGGAGAAGTTCAGCCTCGGCTGTGTAGAGAACCCAGCGCCGACTATGTTGTGGTAGCGCTGGCTGAGTTATGCCAGCACCAGCTGAGGAGAAGACCAGTGCCGGTTGTGTAGAGAACTCAGTGCCGACTGTGTTGTGGTAGTGCCGGCTGTGTTGTGGCAGCACTGGCTGAGTTGTGCCACCACGGGCTGAGGAGAGCTTAGTGCCGACCACTTGTCCAGTTTTTTAGCCTTTTTTTTGTGACACTTGGCCAGGCACTTCAAACCCAAGAGTACTTAAGCCTCTTCTCTCACCCACGCCAATCATTCTTACTTCATCTCTCTTTCTCTCACTAAGACACAAAGGTTGGAAGAAGCGGCTGTGGTGGGCAGCCATTGTTGAGCAGGTGAGATCTGTGAAAAGAGGAGTGGAGAGGACACCGTTGTTATTCAGTTAAGTGGATCCATCACCATTGCATGGTAGTCGTAAGGATGCATGAAAATTTATGCATGTGAAGTAAGCAAGGAAAGTGTATGTGATGTAGAAAATCCTTAGGCCTTTTTCACTAAAATTTGGGGGTTTTGTTCTATAATGAAAATGGATGCGAAGACGGAATGAATGATTCTTAGATTATGTGATAAATACATGTTATGTGTGCACATTGTGAGTGAATGGTTGTTATCATATTCCTCACCATAAAATGAAGGTCATGGAATGTGTTTTTAAGATATGACATATGCCACTGTGAAATTTCAGGAACATGTGTGTTCTTGAAAAAGACTTTTGAGCAGCCAAACGGGGTTTGATTGTCCTAAAACTATCACCATTGAGAAGATATACGAGTCTAGTGAAATTTTTGTTTTTGGTCACTTCTGAAATTCCTTACGAAAATGAAGTTATGCTTCACAAAGGGAAGGTATATCACTATTGACAATTTTCCTAGATTTTTGCACTAATACCACTGTGGTCACTTATTCTAACTAACTTAATGACGTTCATTTTTGTCTAAACTGTAGCCATTTGAAAGATCTTTGAATGGGCTAAAATTACATATACAAACTATTTTGAAATTCTTTTTAGATTGAAAGTTATACTTCACTTTGTGAAGGTATATCACTGTCGGCAGTCTTCATAAAATCCAAAACTATCACCTTGTTTGGTACGAATCTTTGGACCATCAAATGGCACCAAAATGCTTCCAAACCTACTTTATTGGAAATATATACGTCTTGGCTTAATCTTTTATTTTAAAATTGTCATAAGTTACCTTATAGTTTGAAAGCTATGGTGATATGAAATAGGGTACGTCGCTGTCCACTGTTCACAGCAGGGTGCAACTAGTTAACCCTTACCTCATTGAACATTTAAGAAGTCAAACAAGGTTCAATTGTACCTACCTTGTGAATGATGGTACCATACTGCTTATATATTATATGAATGATGGTACCATACTGCTTATATATTATATGAATGATGGTACCTTGTGAATGATGGTACCATACTGCTTATCTATTATATGAATGGATACCTACCTTGTGAATGATGGTACCATGCTGCTTATATGCTATATGAATGGGTACCTACTGTGTGAATGATGGTACCATGCTGCTTATATGTTATATGAATGGTACCTACTATGTGAATGATGGTATCATGCTGCATATATGTTATATGAATGGGTACCTACTGTGTGAATGATGGTACCATGCTGTTTATATGATATATGAATGGGCACCTACTGTGTGAATGATGGTGCTGGCAGCCGCATGTTGAGAAGGACACCTACTATGTGAATGATGGTTCCATCAGCTACGATCTTCCCGTGACTCCCCATGATAGGACGAAACTTAGGATGTGAGTAGTAGGGAGGGTCGTGCCCCCCAGATCTATGTAGGCACTACGCATTGGGTCACCTAATGGTAGTGTTACTCTCTCTCGCCAAAAAGCCATAAGGAGAGGGTCGTGTCTTGCAAGGCTACTACCTATTGAAACCCCAAAACGCACTGGGGATTGTGTGCATGAGTGAGGACATTACGAAATGGATTTACCCACTTGTCATTGTCCTCCCTCTTGAGTGAGGGTAGAAGTCCCAAGTTCAGGATTGGCTTAGCCTGACCGATGTGGGTTCTACTTCAGGAGTAGATAGATTTTTTTGCCTATTTTATTTAAGCTTTCTGCATGGACTTTTAACTGTATCTGTGGTTTGTTATTCTTACTACTCTGCTTTAAGTAAGGTGATTGTGACTTATGCATTATATATTGAACTGCTTTTATCACATTATGGTTAGAGTGTTGAGAAGCATATTGAGGGACTTCATTTGATACCTTTTATATATATATATATATATATATATATATATATATATATATATATATATATATATATATATATATATATATATATATATATATATATATATATGTGTGTGTGTGTGTGTGTGTGTGTGTGTGTGTGTGTGTGTATGTGTGTGTGTGTGTGTGTGTGTGTGTGTGTGTGTGTGCATTGCATATTGTTATCATTATCATGCTAGTTGGAAAGCAATGGTGTAGATCTGCTTACTGGGCTTTTAGCTCATTCCTTCTCCATTTCATAACTGTAGAGTGAAGAGTGTGGCATCTGTGCTAAGGTGGGTGGCTGTTTGGAGATTTGAAGCCCGAGATTAAGAAGTTTTGAGAAGCCATCTTCTGAAGATCATCACAATATGTTTTGGTGGTTTTTCAGCCATATGATGTGTACCTATTTGTGTATTTGGGTCAGTAGCACCTTTGATATTGAATGACTGAGTTGGTTGTTCTTTTGGATTGATATTTGTCTATTGTATGGTCTTATTTTAGTTTTCTTTCGTGGTCCACTCTAGTTTCTGTATTTTTATGTGTTGAGCCACTCCCACTTGAGTGATGTTCGTGACCTTCAGTCGCGATCCCGTGCCCTGTCGTCCTCCGGCAGGGGTCAAGGGGTAGGGTCATAACAGTTATGGTATCAGAGCAGCCATGATAGGATTCTTGGTAAAGGGAGTCTTAGGAGTGTCTGTAGGACAGTTCTTTGATAGGCTAGTAAATGGGTGTTCATGTTTTAGGTTGGAGATGCCAAGGACTCATACCAACAATGCGAGTTCTAGTAATGGGAATCCCAAGGCTTTTGGTGAACTCATCAGGCCTTGAGGGCAGTGGCACAAGCGATGAGAGAAGTTGTACTGGCCCTGTCTACCCCCACGTCTGATATGAATGATAGTAATTTGATTGAAAGGTTTAGAAGGATGGCACCACCAAGCTTGGTAGGGCATGGGGGAGTAGAAAAGGCCAAGAGATGGAGAAGGCAGAAAGAAAAGATCTTTGAGGTTTTAAATTGTACTGATGAGCAAAACGTTAGGCTGGGTACTTTTATGCTAGAAAGCGAAGCTGAGCATTGGTGGAGCTCAGTAAAACAGTCGCGGGAAGGGTCAAGAGTTGTGACTACTTAGGAGATTTTTCTAGAAATCTTTTATGAGAAATACTTCCCCGACTCTGTAAAGGAAAGGAAAGAGGCAGAATTTATAGAGGTACAATAGGGGAACAAGTCTATTGAGCAATATGCAGCAAAGTTTGCGAACTTTCTAGATATGCGCCACATATTATTAGTTTTGTGGTGCGAAAGGCTAGTAAATTTGAGAGGGGTCTTCGGCCCGATATAAGGAGAAGGATTATCACAGCCAACCTTAAGACCTTTGCCCCACTGGTGGACCTGGCCCTAAAGATGGAGAGAGATGATGATAATTTTTGGGCAAAAAGAGATGGAAGGTTGGGTGTCGCCCAGCCTAGGAGTTTTAAGAAGAAGACATGACCCCCTCCAAGGAGAGAGTTGAAGGGGAAAAACAGTCAAAGTAGTGTCAGGATTCCAGGGGCTGTTCCAGGTGATGTGAGGGGCAACTGACGCCCAATTTGCCCTAACTGTGGTTTGGGGAATCATACGGCAGCCGAGTGCTTTAAAAAGGTCAATACCTGTTTTCGATGCTGCAAACCAGGCCATTTAATAAAAGACTGCCCCATCAAAGGATTAGACGACAGACCGAGATTCAAGGATGGGTGTTCGCCCTGACCAAGCAAGAAGCCAAGGCGTCAACCTCTGTGATTCAAGGTATGCTCTCTATATGTGGAATTGAGGAAAAAGTTATAATTGATCCTAGATCATCCCATTCATTTGTTGCACCACACTTTGCGTGTCACTTGAATGTTAAGCCTATACAACTTGATTGGACTTTGGTAGTATGTACGCCTATGGGAGAATCAATAGAAACTGATATAATGCATAAACAATGTGAGATTGTGAATGAAAGGCATTTGTTGACTGTAGATTTGATACTTTTAGATATTGAAGACTTTGATATTATCAGTGAATTGTTTTGATAAGATTGTAACTTTTAGACGCCCGGGTCAACTTGAAATGCATTTTAAGGGCATTAAGGATATTTCACCTTTACATATCATCTAAACCCTTCGGGCCTCTCGCCTGTTGGCTAAAAGTTATGCATGTAATCATATCATCAGGCTCATTAGCTCAAAAGACATCATCATGTCATTTTTCTGGTTTTTTCATAGTGAACATAGTCTACCTTTAAAGACATACTATGAGATTCAGAAATCATTTGGACCTAAGACCACTTTTATAAAACATTTAAGCTCATGAAAACACAACTTTTGTAATGGGGGTAACCTCAAATTTTTGTTTAAAGCCTGCCAAACAGTTTGGAGTTCTTGACTAAAGTTCCTGTCTTCACAGCAAAAAATCCAGTGTAACACTCTCATAGAAAAACGAGCATAAATTTCAAACCGCATGGAATTTTATCATGATTGCAAAACCATTTTCAAAATAGATTCATTTATCTATCATTTCAAAGTAGTTTCATAAATCTAGCATGCTCCATAAAATGGTTAACAACTTTCAAACAAAATAAGATATTAGCAAGGGGTCTTTTCCATGATAAAATGGATTCAATTTTCTACTTTGTCACAAAATTTCATGATCTAAAGAGAGATTAAGATACTCAAACGATTTCTCAAACAAGAGCCACAATTCTGGAAAACAGTGCACACTCTAACAAGATTTTTGAAACACGCACCCACACACATAATCACATCAATATATCAATCAAAAGCATGAAAACATGGAAACCAGATCCACTTACAGGCACCCAATGAAACTCCAAAGTTCTCCACAAGTTTCACCTCAGATACCAAGTACCACAAGGATGGGTTCAAGCTCAATGGATGACAGTTGGGAGAGGTCTCAAAATCTCAAGGCAAGAGAGGGAGAGCGTGGGTGAGAGAGGGCAATGAGGAGAGAGAGGAAAAGCCAATGTGATGGATAAGAAGGGGATATATATAAGCAAAGATGGTGGCTACATGCAAATGCCACATGGCATCCAAGAGGGCATGCATGAGGAGAGAGAGAATGGCAAGCAAGAGAGACATCATCACGGGATGGAAGCATGCAATTGACAAATGACACATATGCATTGAGAGAGAGAGAAAGAAGCAAGCATGAGAGACATCATCATGGGATAGAAGCATGCAATTGATAAATGGCACATATATATGAAGAGAGAGAGAAGCAAGCATGAGAGATATCATCATGGGATGGAAGCGTGCAATTAACAAATGACACATATGCATAGAGAGAGAGAGAAGCAAGCATGAGAGAGAGAATAAACACCCCTGGACCACCACCCGCGCTCAGCAGTACACACAACTGTCCGCACTCTCAGGGGCAAACTCATCTACCCGCACTGTCAACGAGTGTACACCCACTCGTGTTCGCCAGTGTGCTAACCATCCGCACTCAGCAACGCCATATCTATCAGTGCTCAACAGCGCACACTCATACGCACTCCCGGTGCACACACTTGACCATCCGCGCCCTTGACGTGCGTCCGCCCACTCCCGCTGTTGACTCATCGACGCACTACAATTACATTGGAAAAGTCTAGGTCCTTTCATCATCTCCCCTTTAAAAAGCATTTAGTCCTCTAAATCGTATACCCGATTATTAATTAAATAAGGAATCTGAAAGGGACACTCTTCTCAAAACAATCTACTGAAGCATGAAGTGCATGCAACCAATTCCTGCCTAGGATGGCGACAAAATTCTTAACATCCAAGAGAATCAAATCTATAGGTGAGACTCTACCTCCCAATCGTATCCCATAGCACCTAAACTCTGAGTTAGTCACTAAAGAGTCCCTTAATAGGTGTGCTCACTACCAAAATATGATCAAGAGGTGCAGACTCAATGCTCAGCTGACATGCAAAATGTGGTGCTATAAAAGAGTGAGAAGAATCAAGATCAAAGAAAATTCTAGCTTCTACACCACAAATCAAAAGCATACCTCTAATCACCAAAGTTGAGGCCTTAGGTTCCTCTCCATTAAGTGCAAAGATCCGACCTTGAGTCTTTGGCTTATACTCGCTCCTCATCATCGGGCAGTTTCTAAATAGGTGGCCTGACTTGCCACATTTGAAGTATGCCTTCGTCTTCAGCCAGCACTCGAAAGCCACTTGACCATGCTTCCCACAAGAGGACAATGCATTGGCTGGCTTTGCTTGACATTACCCTGGAAGGTCTCTTGGTTCTTACCATTCCCCCGATTTCCTTTTTCTTGAAAACCTCTTGAAGGCAGAGGCCTTACCTTTCCATTACTCGCACTTGAATTGTTGGCACGAGCCCTCGGCATCTTGACCTAAAACAGGAACACCCAAACGCTAGTTATTAGCCTATCCAAACCACCCTAAAGACCAATCTAAGACTCTCTAGACCAAGAATCCTATCTTGGATGCTCTGGTACCATAAATTGTCACAGCCCTGCCTCTTACCGTCCTTGTCGGGCCCGCCGGGAGGACAATAGGGCGTGGAGTCGCGATCATAGGTAGTGATAGCCACTCAGGTGTAGTGTATGCTCAATGCTTTCATAAAGAAGGAACAAAGTGAACCACGAAAGAAAATAAACCACAAAGCACAAGCTTGGCAAACAAGTCCTAAACTAATTTAATAGCTCCAAAATATTACAAAAGAGTCCAAGGCACAAAATGCCTAAATCAACGCGACATAGTTCTCAAACAAAGTGGACTATAAGGCCAAATGCTAATTAAAACATACAAGTAAAAAGAAACTTCCACAAGAAGGGAGTACAGGGCTCCGACTGCAATCACCACAATGCCCTTCCAAAAACCCGACGGCTATCACTCTACATAAAGAAAATTTAAAAGAGTGAGATATAAAGCCCAGTAAGTAGATCAAGGTGCTATGATTTCATGCCTGCGCATACTATCTCATAACAATACTCAAGGTGTTGTGCAAGTCCTACAAAACATGAAGCCATGTATCAAGAATCATATACAACAATGTAGCGTGCTGATTCGTTTCATGGTGGAGCAATGACAGATCAGATAAATCAAATGTGATATGGACCAGAAATCAATCAGATCATTCAAGCATGAAAATCTTAACAAATCAACATAATTAGGCATGCATAACCAAGATCAACAAATACTAGCTAACTCACTCCCTACGCCCACTTGGCTAGGAGTTTGCATCGTTAGGGGGCTAATCACTATGAATGGGGGAGCAACCACCCAAACCTCTCATTCCCTTACTCTCGTCCTATCATGGAGATTCGGAGAGGTCAGGCCATGCAATACACTCAAAGCACGCCAAGAAATCACAAAGTCAGGCCATGCATGTGATGACCGGAAATTTTTGGACAAAGTAATAGTAATAATAATAATAATAATAATAATAATAATAATAATAATAATAATAATAATAATAATAATAATAATAATAATAATAATAATAATAATAATAATAATAATAATAATAATAATAATAATAATAATAATAATAACAATAATAATAATAATAATAATACTAATAATAATAATAATAATAATAATAATAATAATAATAATAATAATAAATAGAAGGTAAATAATATGAAACACCTATAGTGATACTCCATTACAATATTAAGGCTCCATGGGACTACCAAAACTTTCCTTTCGTGTATAACCTAATAATTTAAAATCATTAAAATAATAAATAAGCTTAATAAAAATTAAGGAATATTAAGTTGTCATATTAATGAAGTGTCATTCTATGGTGGTGAAGTGCCTTTAGAAGGATGATGTGTCACATATGCAAGTGACAACCAAGCAAAAGATATGACACATACTTGGACATATGTCATAAGGAGAAGTACTTAACCTTCATAAGGAGAAGGAGAAGTACTTAGCCTTTTTTTAACCCCTCATGAGCTAATCATCAAGCTCATAAAAAAAATTTGTTATTTCTCTCTCCACGTGAGTCCTCTCTCTCTCTTATTCATTTTCATTGCTATTCTCTCTATGATGATATTAGTATCATCATCTCATAATATTAATATTATGATAATAGTATCATTATTCTCTCATCATCAATTATCACCTCATCATATTAGTATGACAGTAATAATATTATTATTCTTTTCATTTTAATAAGTATATTTATTAGTTTCTCATTCTCTCTCTATCTTCCCCTTTCACATAAAATAATTAGTTATACATATTTAAAAAAAACGAATGTTATTCTCTCTCCTCTCTCTTCCGCTCCCCTATCAATATTATATATCCTTATTCTCCGAAATTCTAATAATTTTATTAAAGATAGTATATAAAATTTTTAATAATAATATATGGCATCCATATATTATAATTTATTATAAACAGTTTGGATAATATAATAGATAATATTGCAATCTTCCACATTAATAAGGCAAATTTAGACTATACCATATAATTTTAACTTTTCCTTATGTATCATACTATATATTTTTGATATATTCATAACTATAATATTCCCATAAAAATAGTACTAATAATATTTTTATAGAAACAATGATATTTTTGTTTCTCTCTCGCAGAAGCATATAATATTTCTATCACTCATATGAATATGTTTTTATATACTCCTTTTTTTCCATATTAACACATTGATCTATTTTTCCCATACCTGTAGCTAAAAGTTAGTAATCCCAATCTTGCTCTGGCAGTGGTTACAGCATAGCCATCTCATGACATATAAAAGTAAGTGCTCTCATTTTCCTGAAAAAAAATTTGCTTTTAATACAATTGTGTTATTTCCGTCCATCATCTTTATTTTATAAGTTTTTGTGTAAGCGATTACAATTTCTTGTAAAATAGTTATTTAAAAATTGTTGTTTCCGTATTTCTATCTATCATTGTGAATTTTGAAAATGTAAGTATTATGTGCAAGTGGCCTTGCTTTTCATGAAAAACAGTTGATTAAAATTTTGGAATTATATGCTTTAAATTTTATGTATTTATGTAACACGATTTGTGATATATCTGTTAAGGATATTAGACAGTTGCTAATTCTGTAATTACTTATGGATTTCCATAAGAATTCTACTATTAATAATAGATGGTTTATCATGCTACATTTCAAGAAGGTTTTCCGAACTGCTACCTTTCTGAAATTATTGCCCAAAATGTTTGACTATCTACTTATAGATATTTTAATAAAAGTGATTATTATTAATTGGCTCAAGTGAATTTATGATAAGGATTTCAATGATATTTCAAATAGATGATATTGATTCTTTCTAGTGTTTAAAGAGTTACAGAGATAATTTAAGTATAATTGGACCCATCTAGAATACTGGTGGGGTATTCGGACTCATTCGGTAAGCCGGTGACGTATGATTAGACCTACAGGAATTGTTTGAACCTATCCAGTTATGCCGGTAGAGATTATTTTGACTCATCCAGTACGCCGGTGAGGTATAATTGGACCTGCAGGGATTGTTTGGACATATTCGGTTATGCCAGTAGGGTTTATTTGGACTCATCTGGTATGCCGGTGAGGTATAATTGGACCTGCAGGGATTATTTAGACCCATCCAGGACGCTGGTGGGGTATATAGGTGACCTACTTAGGACGCTAGTAGGAAATTTTGTGAAATCTTTTGAATGATGCATTGATGTTAAAATGTTTATATGCATTGCAATCATCTGGGTTATGTTTAACTGTATATTTATGAAAGTGAAATTGTTATCCATAAATGCTTTTGCTCTCATTATTTTTAATAGACCTCCCTTTTGAAAGTGTTTATATCTTCCAACCATGATTATTTTTTAGGACCATGATGATGACTTACTGAGTAGTCAAGCTCATCAAACTATTATGAATCCTTTTTAGAGTAACGGCAGCATTATCAAGCAGTAGGAGTAGCTTGGGAAATATGATAATCAGGATCAAATATTGCTTTAACTTTTGTTCTATCAGAATTGTAGAATCTTCATGTTGACATAAGTTGAAAATGTACTCTGTACAGTTGGGAAACTTCTATATGGACTATCCTGTTAATATTTGTTATGAGCAAACTTTGTACAAAATTTTAATTAATGAAAAAAAAAATCCAAGTATTGTTCTATATATATATAGTATAAGAATAGATTGTCGCACCTCATGAATATTAGTAAACTTGGGGTGTGATAATGCAATACGCTCAAAGAACGTCAAAGAAATCACAAATTCAGACCATGCAATATGCTCAAAGCATGCCAAAGAAATCACAAAGTCAGGCCGTGCAATACTCTCAAAGAACAAACCTCACTGGAGTCAATCATGGTCGTGTAATATGCTTAAAGCATGCTAAGAAATCACAAAGTCAGGACATACAATATACTCAAAGCATGCACCTCACTGGTGTCAATTATGGTCATGCAATATGCTCTAAGCATGCCAAGGAATCACAAAGTTAGACCATGTAATACGCTCAAAGCATGCCTAGAAATCACAAAGTAACACTAGTAGCATATTGCCATACACACCTATCTCATCAATAGCATGTTACCATGCACACAT